>NC_057804.1:639723259-640023259 GCF_018294505.1 Triticum aestivum | reverse complement strand
ATTAGAAATACTCTTATCTACCATCCATATTGCACTTGTATCACCATTTCTTCGCCAAACTAGTGCACCTATACAATTTACCATTGTATTGGGTGTGTTGGGGACACAAGAGACTCTTTGTTATTTGGTTGCAGGGTTGTTTGAGAGAGACCATCTTCATCCTACGCCTCCCGCGGATTGATAAACCTTAGGTCATCCACTTGAGGGAAATTTGCTACTGTCCTACAAACCTGTGCACTTGCAGGCCCAACAACGTCTAAAAGAAGAAGGTTGTGTAGTAGACATCAAGCTCTTTTCTGGCGCCGTTGCCGGGGAGGTGAGTGCTTGAAGGTATATCTTTAGATCTTGCAATCGAATCTTTTTGTTTCTTGTTTTATCACTAGTTTAGTCTATAAGAAAACTACAAAAAAATGGAATTGAGTTTGTCTCATATGCCTCATCTTTTTAATATATTTCATGAGAATGATGGTAAGGAAAATTGTGCTCAAGTGCTAGAAGAAGAAATCTATAAAATGTTTGTCACTAAATCTTTGAATGATGAGCATGATTGCAATGTTATTAGTATGAATTCCTTGAATACCCATGATGCTAATGATATGCAAAGCCACAAGCTTGGGGATGCTATGTTTGATGAATATGATATTTTTTGTCCCCCAAGTTTTGATGAGAAAATTTATTATGATGAAAGCATGCCTCCTATTTACGAAGATTATATTGATGAAAGTGGGTTTGGAAGAGTGTCAACTTTAGGTAGTATTGATCCCACTATTTTGGAGGATGTTGAACCTTATTGTGATGAATATGAAAGTGGATTTGGAAGAGTGTCAACTTTATTTAGTGATGATTCCACTATTTCGGAAGAGGTTCCAATTGATTATGAGAACAAACTTGCTATCTATGATGATTATTGTGATGACTTGTATGCTATTAAGAATAATGATAACCATGAAACTTGTCATCATGATTTGAGTTTTCAATTGGATTATGCCTCACATGATAGTTATTTTGTTGAGTTTGCTCCCACTATTATTCATGAGAAGAATTTTTCTTATGTGGAGAATACTAAAAATTCTATGCTTGTATATCATGAAAAGAATGCTTTATGTGCTGGTTATATTGTTGAATTCATTCATGATGCTACTGAAAATTATTATGAGGGAGGAACATATGCTTGTAGGAATTGCAATAATATCAAGTTTCCTCTCTATGTGTTGAAAATCTTAAAGTTATGCTGGTTTTGCCTTCCTATGCTAGTTGATTATTGTTCCCATAAGTTGTTTTCTCACAATATCCCTATGCATAGGAAGTGGGTTAGACTTAAATATGCTAGTCATATTCTTCATGATGCTCCCTTTATGTTTCAATTCTTATATTTTATGTGAGCATCCTTGTCATCATCATGCCTAGCTAGGAAGGCATTAAAGAAAAGCGCTTGTTGGGAGACAACCCAATATTTACCCTTATTGTTTTTGTGTGTCCACATGATTATGCTACTGTAGTAATCATGTTTTATAGCTTTTGTTTCAATAAAGTGCCAAGTAGAACCTTTGGGAAGACTTGGGTGAAGTCTTTATGATCATGTTGTAAGATGCCCTAGTGGCAATAATAAAGTTTTTATTTATTTCCTTCTTTCATGCTAAATGTTTACGATTCATGCTAGAATTGTATTAACCGGAAACTTAGTACATGTATGAATACATAGACACAACATATTGTCCCTAGTATGCCTCTACTTGACTAGCTCGTTAATCAAAGATGGTTATGTTTCCTAACCATAGACATATGTTGTCATTTGATGAACGTGATCACATCATTAGGAGAATGATGTGATGGACATGACCCATCCGTTAGCTTAGCATTATCATCGTTACAGTTTCATTGCTACTGCTTTCTTCATGACTTATACATGTTCCTCAGACTATGAGATTATGCAACTCCTGAATGACAGAGAGGAACACTTTGTGTGCTACCAAACGTCACAACGTAAATGGGTCATTATAAAGGTGCTCTACAGGTGTCTCCGAAGGTCTTTATTGAGTTGGCATAGATCGAGATTAGGATTTGTCACTCCTTGTTTCGGTGAGGTATCTCTGGGCCCTCTCTGTTATGCTCATCACTATAAGACTTGCAAGCATTCTAACTAATGAGTTAGTTGCGGGATTAAGTATTACAAAATGAGTAAAGAGACTTGTCGGTGACGAGATTGAAATAGGTATGATGATATCGACGATCGAATCTCGGGTAAGTAACATACCGATGACAAAGGGAACAATGTATGTTGTTATGCGGTTTGACCGATAAAGATATTCGTAGAATATGTAGGAGCCAATATAAGCATCCAGGTTCCGCTATTGGTTATTGACCGGAGATGTGTCTCGGTCATGTCTACATAGTTCTCGAACCCGTAGGGTCCGCATGCTTAACGTTCGATGACGATATGTATTATGAGTTATGTGTTTTTGATGACCGAAGTTTGTTCGAAGTCCTGGATGAGATCACTGACATGACGAGCAGTCTCGAAATGGTCGAGACATGAAGATTGATATATTGGATGACTATATTCGGACAACGGAAGCGTTCCGGATAAAACTGGAGTGCTGGAGGGTTACCGAAACCCCCTGGGGGAACTAATGGGCCACATGGGCCTTGGTGGAGAGAGAGAGAGAGGGGTGGCCAGGGCAGGCTGCGCGCCCCTTCCCCCTTGTGTCTGAATTGGACTAGGGAGGGGGCGGCGCCCCCCTTTCCTTCTCCCTCTCCCTGTCCTTCCTTCCTCCTCTCTCCCTCTTGGTGGAATCCTACTAGGACTAGGACTCCCCTTGTGGGTGCGCCCTAGGAGGGCCGGCCGACCTCCCCCTTGCTCCTTTATATACGGGGGCAGGGGGCACCCTAGAACACACAAGTTTCTCTCCCAACCGTATGCGGTGCTCCCCTCCACAGTTACACACCTTGATCATACCATCGTAGAGCTTAGGCGAAGCCCTGCGCCGGTAACATCATCATCAGCGTCGCCACACCATCATGCTGGCGGAACTCACCCTCGTCCTCCACTGTATCAAGATCACGAGGGACGTCATCGAGCTAAACGTGTGCTGAACGTGGAGGTGCCGTATGTTCGGTACTTGATTGGTTGAATCGCGAAGAAGTTTGACTACATCAATCGCGTTATTTAAATGCTTCTGCTTTTGGTCTACGAGGGTATGTGGACACAATCTCCCCTCTCATTGCTATGCATCACCTAGATAGATCTTGCATGATTGTAGGATTTTTTTTGAAATTACCACGTTCCCCAACAGTGGCATCCGAGCCAGGTCTATGCGTAGATGTTATATGCACGAGTAGAACACAAAGAGTTGTGGGAGATAATAGTCATACTGCTTACCACCAACGTCTTACTTTGATTCAGCGGTATTTCTTTTTGACTATGTACTGCAAGGCAACAACCTCACAGTCTTTTATTAAAGCTCCAAAACCAACAAATTACAATGTACATGCATAAGAGTTTGGGTGGGGGGGGGAGAGTTATACATACCAAGTCCTAATGAAGGGAGGCTATCCAAGCTAGGAGATTGTCCCTATATTTACATTTTATCCTATGTGCTAACAAAGAGATATCATGTACACAATTTCTTCTCCAAGCTCTGAAGCTAGGATTCTCATTCCTAAAGATCTTGCCATTCCTCTGAGTCCAAATATTCCAAGAGGCTGTGAAAACCACTTCAGAGAAGAAAGGGAACCCAAAGTCCTTCCTTGCAGAAAGAGCCATCATGTATGTGGATTGATTAGAATGGGATATCCAAGAGATAACAAGATAATTCCAAACGCGTTGGCTGAAGTTGTAGGTGAAAAAAAGATGCACACGATCCTCGTGGCTAGCCAAGTGACATAAAACACATGTGTCATCCTGCACATTCCAATGCCTACGTTGCATCATATCCCTGGTATTCAATCTATCCATGAGGAGGAGCCAGCCAAATACTTTGAGCTTGAGAGTGCATGAGCACTTCCAAGTCCATTTAAGAGTGGGATCAACTATCAAGTGTTGGAAATTGAGCTCATAAAAAAACCTTGGTTGAAAGTCACCAGACATAGAAGGCCATAACCAGATGTCCTTCTCTTCGGGGTCCAAGTTTATGGGAGCCAGAATATATTGTAGCAGCTGCAGCTCATTAAACACTTCCATAGACAAGGGCAGGTGGAGAAAATCAGACTCAGAGGTCATGTTGAAGAAATCCCTAACTGTGATCAAATCATCAATGGCAAATGAGTGTAGGCGCGGGAATCTTTCTTTCAACGGCACGGTGCTGTTATCAACTTTCCAATGGTTCAACTAGAAGACCACTGTGTCACCTGCATGCACCTGCGGCATAGCCAACTTACAAAATTTGTCATATAGGCTGAGCACGTCACGCCACCAAAAGGAACCGCAGCTTTGAGTCACTTGAGGGGTCAAAGAACCATAGTATGTGCTCCAGATAAGATTAACCTAGGGTATGTCCCGCTTATTGAAGAACTTGAATAAGTGTTTCATAAGCAAAGCTTCATTTTGAAAACCTAGGTGAGTAACTCCGATACCGCCGAATTTCTTAGGCTTGGAAACAAGATCCCAAGCGGCCAAAGACTGTCGTGGTGTGTTAGAGTTTCCACGCCAAAGACATTGTCTCATGATCCTCTCAATCTGTTTGAGAATGCCTTGTGGCAAAGACAAGGAGCACAAGAAGTAAACCAGCATGGAAGCCAGTAAAGATTGCAACAGCTATAGTCTACTACCTTGATTTAACAAATAAGAGGCAACCGATAAACGTCTCTCTATGCGGTCAACCAGGGGCGAAAGATCATAGATGGTTGGACGTGAAGTACCCATTGGGAGCCCAAGGTATGTAAACGGCATGGTACCAACCACGCATCCAAGCAACCTAGCAATCCTTAAACCCTCCTCATCAGACATGTTCATAGGGATCAGCGATGATTTACTGAAGTTGACCTTTAGACATGTAGACTTTGCAAAATTGTCAAGCATCTCCTTAAAAGCCAAGATCTCTGTATCCATAGTAGGCAGAACAATTAGGGTGTCGTCTGCATATTGAACGATCGGGTAGTCATCGGAGCTAGTTGGGATGGGCATAGATAAAATGTTTATAGAACACATCTCATTCACCACTGATTACAGAAGGTCAACCGCAATTACAAACAGCAGTGGAGACAGGGGATCACCTTGTCGAACTCCAGTACGACACATAAAATGTTGTCCAGGTACTCCATTAAGTAGGACTGAGGAAGATCCAGAGGATAAAAGACAATTAACCCATCCATTCTAACAATTTTCAAAACCCTTGCATTGTAGCATTCTGAGAATAGACTCATACTCGATTGTATCAAAAGCCTTGGTGAAATCAAGCTTTAGCAAAATTATAGGCCGCTTGGACGCTTTACATTGATGTATGTATTTGAAACACCAGGCAAGGCTATCTTGGATTGAACGACAACGAAGAAACCCATATTGGTTCTTATGTATACATTTCAGAATTACCTTTTGCAGATGATTAGCCAAAAGCTTAGTTAGGAACTTTAAGCACGTGTTGGTCAGCGAAATTGGCCGGAAATCACCAACCACTTGAGGGCTAAGCTTCTTTCGGATGAGGGTAATTAAGGAGGAGTTAATGCATTCCAGATCACATTTACCATCATAAAAATCCTTGACTAATAGCATAAAGTCAGGCTTTAAAATTGACCAACATTTCTTCAAAAAAAGCCCAGTGAAGCCATCTGGGCCAGATGCGCGATCGGTGGGCATTTGTTTGATAACCAGCTCAACCTCATCCTTAGTGAAAGGCCTGGACAGCTCTTCCAGCCCATCAACTTTGGAAATTAGAGTATCCAAGTCAAAGCCCATTTCAATGCCCTTGGCACTGCCCATTCGCTGCTTAAAATCAGCCTAGAACATTCCTGCCAATTGTTGGTGGTCAGATATCACCTCACCCACCTCATTTTTTATCGAGAAAATCATATACCTCCTATACCTCTCAGTTGCCATTGCGTGAAAGAATTTGGTATTCTCTTCACCAATTTTAATAGACCAAATCATGCAGCGCTGCTTCCAATAAATGAACTGCATGTGCAGCACATCCTCGAGATGAAGCTTAACGATTCTTCTGAAATTTAGCTCAGGCCAACTCAAGGGCCGGAGTTCTTCAAGCTCATAAAAAAATATAACCACTTTGTTGCAATCTGCAATAAGAGCCTTAACCTTGGAAAGATTTAAATGCCACCGTTTGAGAGCATACCGTAAAGCCTTGAACTTGGCAGAGATCGTGGAGGCAATGTTAGATTTCCTCAAAGGTTTGTTCCAAACACTAGAAACACAATCCAAAAACCCAGGGAGATTAACCCAGTAGTTCTCAAAACGGAAAAACCCTGCCTTTGGTATGCATGTTGCAACAGTGACAACGCATGGCACGTGATCCAAGGCAGTGCATGCAAGCGGCATGACCATGGTATTGGGGTGGTGAGTGGTCCAAGCAACCGAAGTAAAAAACCAATCAATTTGTTCTAGCAACGGGTTCATTTGCATATTAGACCAAGTGTATTGACGCCCTTTGATAGGTAGCTCAATGAGACCGAGGTGACCAATAATTTCATTAAACAGAAACATATCATTGACATTACCACCCGGCAGATTGCGATTGTCGATCAACCTCATAAAGTTAAAATTCCCAAGAAGAAGCCATTTGTCATCAACAACAATGTTAAGGTTATATAGCCATTGTACAAACTCATCCCTGGCCTGCCCCTGACACGGTCCGTAGACCGAAACAAGAGTCCAAACTTCAGACGTGTGTTTGGAACAGAATTTCACAATAATACCATATGATTTTGCCTCGATAAGTCGTCCATCGAGGAAAGAGGAATTCCAAATAACCACAATACCAGCAGAAGCACCCACAAACGGTACATAAACAAAATTATCAAAGCAGCGGGGGCAAAATTTCCTAAGGAAACACTGATCAATACGAGTGCATTTAGTTTCCTGGAGGCAAATTACAGAGCATCCACTTTCATCGATTTTCTGCTTAACAACTAGTTGACGCGCCTCAGAATTAAGACCCCGAACGTTCCAACATATCACTTTCTAGTCTCTAAAATTGTTTAGATTCATTACAAACCAAGATAATGAGCAGCAAAAGTAGATCACGTAGTGACCCACACCCACCAAGGACCATAAACATAGACAAAGAGTTCAACACAGCAAAGCATAAATAAAGATAAATGGCGATTTGAGAGGTACGCCATAGACTAGGAAACTGAAGATAATCACTGATCATTAGAACTCTTGCTGCTGCTTGAGGGCGCCGGATCAGCTGCAAGCATCTCCGCGGTGATCTTTGCCGGGTCGATGCGCAGGCGAGCTCCAATACGTTGCAGGTCAGCAATGGAGCTGAGAGGTGGGACTACAGGGCCATCAGAATGCATGGAAGAAGATTTGGTCTTGCGCTTCTTTGTGACATGAGGCACATGTGCCAATGGAGAAGCCTTGTTCTGCATCTTAGGAAAGCCATCCTTCGGGGCACTGATACGAGCACTACGTCTGACTTCAGAGGCAACCAGTGTTCTCTTCGACTTGCGCTCCCTCTTCCTGGATACCCTAGGGAGAGCAGTGAATTGAAAGGATTCAGAAATAGGGTCTGACATCTCATCAAAGCATAGAGCTCGGGCTACAGGCCATTTCACAGGGGAGAAACGACGAACAGGGCTGCAGGCATCAGGTACAATCTTCAGTGTGAACTTCAACTCGGGTTCCAGAAAGCTGATCTCCCAGGATCGCTTAGAAAGGACAATTGGACCCATTGCAGGCAAAAAGACAGACCTTGGAATTTCAGAAACCCAGGCGAACGACATCATTCTTTCAAAGCTGCGCCGCCACTGCATGACTGGAGGCAGAACTGAGCCAAAGACAGTTAAAATCCTTCCAATGTGCAGAGGGGGGTGCATCGGGGCCACTGGAGGTTGATAGAGAACCACATCCGCCACAGGATCATCATCATTAACAGATTCATCAGAAACTTGCGGAATAACAGACTCCTGTGACTGGTTGGCATCAACAAGCTTTTCTTCAACAATCTCCTGCTGTTCGACATCCTGAGCATTTTGGGGAGCATTATCTTGCGGCTGATCATGCGCTGGAGGAGGCACATCATTCCAACCAATCTCAAGAAACTCAGGAAAAACTCAATTGTGATTATAAAAATGCATGTGTCCAGGGAGGGGATGAGGATTGCCATTGAACGGCATGGGATCCTCATCGGCAGGCAGAACGTTAGCAAAATCAGCAGATGGGATGTAAATTGGCGTGGTCCAGGAGATTCTTGCTCCTCCAAAATCAGCATTTTCACGGTACACAACATCGCGCGACACTAAATATGGTGCCGTGAACGAGACGTACGCTAGGGTACGAACTAACATAGGATCATCCTGATGCCAATGGTGGAAACGACCAAAAGTGCTGATGGCATCCGCAATATACTGAGTGCGCCTATAATCCAGAGGTATTCCAGCTATCATAACCCAACCACGACGAAAACCTTGAGTAGCTATGTAGTTTATACCCTCGTCATGCGGCACAAAACGAACAAATCTATCATTGCCAAGATCAAAAGGCGGATGATCCACTAGGGCCTTCCTAGCAACTGGGCTATGGAAACGGAAAAGACCAACTCCCTGAATCCAAGGTTGGGCATCGAGAACAGCTCGCCCAAGGGTGTTGACAATGTAATCACTGACCATGTTTCTGTAGATGGCGATTTCCTCAGGCAGTGGAGCTGGTTCAACAATGGCGATGGCGAAGTCCTCGTGCTGCCGATCAGGCGCCACAGCAGGGGAGAAGAAGGCGCGTGGAAGGCGCAGCGGTCCACCGTCGATGATGTCGAAGCCCGGTGGGATAAAAGCCAGCGGGTCCAGCTCGAAGTTGGCCATTGCAGGTTGTTGGGTTGCGGTGGAAGGCGAGGTTGGATCTGCCGGAGATGAAGCAGGTGGTGGGTTGGGCGATGGAGGCGAGCTGGGCGGTGATGGCGACGTGGGCGGCGGTGGCATGGTGGGCAGTGGATCTGCAGGCAATGGAGGAAGCGATGGGGTGGCAGGTGATGGGACTAGGCAAAGACCCAACTGGGCTAGCTGGGAAGGAAATCGAGGCGTCGGGCGAGGATATCTCAGCTGACCAGCCCGAGGAAGTAGGATTGACCCGTGGGACCCACTTGTAAGTCGGAGAAGGCGCAGAGTCGGAGCATCCTTTGGCTCTATGACCCAGGCGAAAGCATCAACGGCAGCGTATCTGTTTGTTGCACGAACTAGTATAATGGAGCATAGATAAACAATTCTGGCATTTCCAAACTTTGAACACAATATCATCAATGAGATCATTGTAGCAGCATCCTCAGAAGAATCCGGTAGACGATCATCCATAACAGCCTGAGCAGATTTCCCAACCATGGAAACGGAAAAATCCAAAATAGCCCGAGATGGTTGGGTCATAGACTGGGCCGTAACAACCCCGCCCGAGGCTGGGGAGCCATGCTGGGCCAACAAGCCATGTTGGGCTGGAGAGACCGGTGCAACACAATCACGTGCCACCATCAAATCATGTTGTAAATGGTAGGGTGTAGATCTGAATATGACGGCGGTGTTCCTAGCAGGGACGTTGATCGTTCCGAAAGAGATTGGCGGCGTCGCCACCGTCCACTGGAGGTTGGTCACCAGCGGTGGGGGCATGATCACTTTCTCCCGTGGATTCACGTCGTAGCCGGCATCAGAAATTGCATCAACACAGGGTTGTGTAGCTGGGTATCTGTAACCCTTGCAAGCAGTGTACTGTTGGAACGTGGCAAAAGAAAGATTCTTCGTCAAGGATGAACCCGATCTAAATGATGACTTAGCCGGGGTTTTATGCATGGCTAGGAATCCCAAAGTGGCATGCTTTTTAGAGGAACTAACAAGAATCCACTCGGCGTCACACTCCTTTTTCCAGATCTTAAACTCACGAATCCAATTAGGACCACCATTCCCCCAAAGATGAAAATAACATTTGAATTGAGGGCACGCAAACGATCTCAACTTAAGAATGTAGTGTTGGAAATATGCCCTAGAGGCAATAAGAAAATGGTTATTATAGTATTTCCTTGTTCATGATAATTGTCTATTGTTCATGCTATAATTGTATTAACTGGAAACCGTAATACATGTGTGAATACATAGACCACAACATGTCCCTAGTGAGCCTCTAGTTGACTAGCTCATTGATCAACAGATGGTCATGGTTTCCTGACCATGGACATAGGATGCCATTGATAACGGGATCACATCATTACGAGAATGATGTGATGGACAAGCCCAACCTAAGCATAGCACAAGATCGTGTAGTTCGTTTGCTAAAAGCTTTTCTAATGTCAAGTATCATTTCCTTAGACCATGAGATTGTGCAACTCCCGGATACCATAGGAATGCTTTGGGTGTACCAAACGTCACAACGTAACTGGGTGGCTATAAAGGTTCACTACAGGTATATCCGAAAGTGTCTGTTGGGTTGGCACGAATCAAGACTGGGATTTGTCACTCCGTATGACGGAGAGGTATCTCTGGGCCCACTCAGTAATGCATCGTCATAATGAGCTCAATGTGACTAAGTAGTTAGTCGCGGGATCATGCATTACGGAATGAGTAAAGTGACTTGCCGGTAACGAGATTGAACGAGGTACTGGGATACCGACGATCGAACCTCGGACAAGTAACATACCGATTGGCAAAGGGAATTGTATACGGGATTGATTGAATCCCCGTCATCGTGCAACATGTGGGAGACAACATGGGTGTCCAGATCCCGCTGTTGCTTATTGGCCAGAGAGCTGTCTCGGTCATGTCTGCAGGATTCCCGAACCCGTAGGGTCTACACACTTAAGGTTCGGTGACGCTAGCGTTGTTATTGGAATTAGTGTGCAGTTACCAAATGTTGTTCAGAGTCCTGGATGAGATCCCGGACGTCACGAGGAGTTCCGAAATGGTCCGGAGGTAAAGATTTATATATGGGAAGTCCTATTTTGGCCACCGGAAAATGTTCGGGATCATTTGGTATTGTACCGGGAAGGTTCTAGAAGGTTCCGGAGTGGGGCCTACCTGCATGGGGGACCCACATGAACGTGGGTAGTGGGGGCAAGGCTCCACACCCCTGGTCAAGGCGGACCAAGATCCCTCCTTAGAAGGAATAAGATCATATCCCGAAAGGATAATATCAAGATCCCTAAAAAGGGGGGATAACAATCGATGGGGAAGGAAATGATGGGATTTCTTTCCGCCCACCTTTGCCAATGCCCCAATGCACTTGGAGGGCAAGAAACTAGCCCCCTTCACCCCTATATATAGTGCGGAGGCACATGAGAGCTTGACCCTTGCCCCTGGCGCAGCCCTCCCCTCTCTAACACCACCACCTCCTCTGTAGTGCTTGGCGAAGCCCTGCCGGAGAACTGCAAGCTCCACCACCACGCCGTCGTGCTGCCGGAGCTCTCCCTCAACTTCTCCTCTCTCCTTGCTGGATCAAGAAGGAGGAGACGTCCCCGGGCTGTACGTGTGTTGAACGCGGAGGCGCCGTCCGTTCGGCGTTAGATCGGATATTCCGCAATTTGAATCGCCGCGAGTACGACTCCCTCATCCGCGTTCTAGTGACGCTTCCGCTTAGCAATCTTCAAAGGTATGAATATGCTCATCCTCTCCCTCTCTTGTTGCTAGAATCTCCATAGATTGATCTTGGTGGTGCATAGAAAATTTTGAATTTCTGCTACGTTCCCCAACATGTAGAGGCCAACTTGCTTGCATGAGACAATAAAAGAGAATACCTTGTCTCAGATGAGTTGAACTGATAATTCAATGGCCGAACCCCCAATCGCTGATTCCAAAGCAGCCGCCACCGAATCATCATTAAGATGGAAAATATGTCTGCTGAAAGAGATAACCATAATGAAATGGCCCGTGTCATCCGTGGGATGAATAGATCTCCCACAATGATTGAAAACCTTGTCAGCAAAGATGGAGCCCGCCAAGAAATCCAAATCCAACGTTGATCCACCAAAAGGACCCATATGAAATGGGTATAGACGGGTAGACCAAAAGCCGCCGGAGGAGATGAGCGGGGAGGAATCACAAATCTGATTCGGCGGTATTGTTGAATGAAGCGGCCTGGACCGACATTACATGATCGCGTTCATGAGACTGGTTCTACCAATGTGCTTTTGCACATAGGTGGCTGTTGGGTGTCTATTTCTCCAACTTTAGTTGAATCGAGTTTGATTACGGCTGGTCCTTGTTGAAGGTTAAAACAGCACACTTGACAAAAAATCATTGTGGTCTTGATGCGTAAGTAAGAACTGTTCTTGCTAGAAGCCCGTAGTAGCCACGTAAAACATGCAACAACAAAGTAGAGGACGTCTAACTTGTTTTTGCAGGGCTTGCTGTGATGTGATATGGTCAAGACATGATGTGATATAAATTGTTGTATGAGATGATCATGTTTTGTAACAAAGTTATCGGCAACTGGCATGAGCCATATGGTTGTCGCTTTATTGTATGCAATGCAATCGCCATGTAATTGTTTTACTTTATCACTAAGCGGTAGTGATAGTCGTAGTAACAATACTTGGCGAGACGACAATGATGCTATGGTGGAGATCAAGGTGTCGTGCCAGTGACGATGGAGATCACGACGATGCTTTGGTGATGGAGATCATGAGCACAAGATGATGATGGACATATCATGTCACATATTTTGATTGCATGGGATGTTTATCTTTTATGCATCTTATTTTTCTTAGTATGGTGGTAGCATTATAAGATGATCCCTTACTAAATTTCAAGGTATAAGTGTTCTCCCTGAGTATGCACCGTTGCTACAGTTCGTCGTGCCGAGACACCACATGATGATCGGGTGTGATAAGCTCTACGTTCACATACAACGGGTGCAAGCCAGTTTTGCACACGCAGAATACTCGGGTTAAACTTGACGAGCCTAGCATATGCAGATATGGCCTCGGAACCCTGATACCGATAGGTCGAACATGAATCATATAGTAGATATGATCAACATAGTGATGTTCACCATTGAAACTACTCCATCTCACGTGAAGATCGGACATGGTTTAGTTGATTTGGATCACGTGATCATTTAGATGACTAGAGTATGTCTATCTAAGTGGGAGTTCTTAAGTAATATGATTAATTGAACTTTAATTTGTCATGAACTTAGTCCTGATAGTTATTTTGCATGTCTATGTTATTGTAGATCAATGGCCCGTGCTACCGTTCCTTTGAATTTTAATGCGTTCCTAGAGAAAGCTAAGTTGAATGATGATGGCAGCAACTACACGGACTGGGTCCGTAACTTGAGGATTATCCTCATTGCTGCATAGAGGAATTACATCTTGGAAGCACCGTTGGGTGCTAGCCCTGCTGCAGATGCTACTGATGACGTTAAGAACATCTGGCAGAGCAAAGCTGATAACTACTTGATAGTTCAATGTGCCATGCTTTACGGCTTAGAATCTGGACTTCAAAGACATTTTGAACGTCATGGAGCATATGAGAAGTTCCAAGTGTTGAAGTTAATATTTAAAGCAAATGCCCGAGTTGAGAGATATAAAGTGTACAACAAGTTCTATAGCTGAAAAATGGAGGAGAATAGTTCTGTCAGTTAACACATACTCAGAATGTCTGGGTACCATAACCACTTGACTCAACTGGGAGTTAATCTTCCCGATGATGGTGTCATTGATAGAGTTCTTCAATCACTGCCACCAAGCTATAAAGGCTTCATGATGAAATATAATATGCAAGGTGATAGGATCGATATAGTTGACTAGAGGGGGGGGGGGTGAATAGGCAACTAGCAATTTTTAGCCTTTCCTTACCAAATTAAACTTTGCATCAAAGTAGGTTTTCTAGATATGCAACTAGGTGAGCAACCTATATGATGCAACAACAATAAGCAAACAAGTAACCAAGGAAAGTAACACAACTAAACTTGCACAAGTAAAGGCATGAGATAACCAAGAGTGGAGCCGGTGAAGACGAGGATCTGTTACCGAAGTTCCTTCCCTTTGAGAGGAAGTACGCCTCTGTTGGAGCGGTGTGGAGGCAAAATGCTTCCCAAGAAGCCACTAGGGCCATCGTATTCTCCTCCCGCCCTCACACAATGCGAGATGCCATGATTCCACTATTGGTGCCCTTGAAGGCGGTGACTGGACCTTTACAAACAAGGTTGGGGCAATCTCCACAACTTAATTGGAGGCTCCCAACGACACCACGAAGCTTCACCACAATGGACTATGGCTCCGCGGTGACCTCAACCGTCTAGGGTGCTCAAACACCCAAGAGTAACAAGATCCACTAGGGATTAGTGGGGGAAATCAAATATCTCTTGGTGGAAGTGTAGATCAGGGCCTTCTCAACCTATCCCGAGCAAATCAACAAGTTTGATTGGCTAGGGAGAGAGATCGGGCGAAAATGGAGCTTGGAGCAACAATGGAGCTTAGGGTTGGAAGAGGTAGCCAACTAGAGCAAGAAGACACCCCTTATATAGTGGAGAGACAAATCCAACCGTTATCCACTAGCCAACCCGCGACTTGCGGTACTACCGCTCACGACAAGCGGTACTACCGCAAGTGCTCACGGTACTACCGCGGTGGGTCGCGGTACTACCGTAGCTACGGCAGGAGCTAGCCCAGGCCTGAGCCGCAGTGGCTGGGGGCGGTACTGCCGCTGGTGCGGTACTACCGCTCCCCCTTGCGGTACTACCACAAGGCAGGATTGAACTAGCCTGGGAAGGGGCGTGGATGAATAAATTACATCCGTGCCCACTTCCGCTGAAAATAAACAATGCAAAAAATCCGACACGGTACTACCGCGCATGACATGCGGTACTACCGCGCAGGGAGCGGATGTAAAAAATTACATCCGCCCCTACTTCCGCTCCTGTTACCGTGCCAGACCAGAACTCACGGTACTACCGCGCGCGTGGGGCGGTACTACCGTGCGGGGCGCGGATGTAAAAAAGTACATCCGCCCCTACAGCCGCATGAGCGGCTGAGTCTGGTCCGAGGCCACGATACTACCGCTCCTCAGGAGCGGTACTACCGTGGGCGCCTACGGTACTACCGCAACCTCGTGCGGTACTACTGCAGGTGCCTGCGGTACTACCGCTCCTAGGAGCAGTACTACCGCAAGCCCCAGAACAACAACAGTAGGAATCCTTCTCTTTTGCATATAAATGAAGACAGCGGATGATGCTCCAAAGTGCAAAGGGAAAGGCGGAGCCATGGGAGAAAATGTGTACATGATGATTCCACCCGAACCTTTCCAACGCGGACCCCCTCTTAATAGTACGGCTCTCCTACGACTGAAATCCACGGAAAATAAACCTAGAAAAACGATGTCTTCACTAGTCTTCGAGGGGCACCAAACCGTCTTGTGCCTAGTGACGAACGTGTGAAATACTCAAGGCACACGATTAGTCCGCAAACGCATTGTCATCAATCACCAAAACACCTTAGGGATAAATATGTCCTTACAATCTCCCCCTTTTTGGTGGATTGATGAAAATACGGGATTTGCACAAGGGGGCAAAATATAGAACATAAGCAAACCCGACATCTCTAAAATATAGACGGGCTCCCCCTAGATGCGTGCTATCTAGATGAGTGCTTTGGACTGCACGGCACGAATACTAGGATCAACACTCCCCCTATATTTTAGAGACGATGCATGTCGTGCAACAATAAGATTAACACTAAACAAGATAGTAATAATGAGCATAGCATAACTAACACAATGTATCATAGGCTCAATAAGGTACGATGGAGTGCATATGTCTTACACCATATGAAGGAACAAGTCTCACGAGCAAACTAAACCAAAGCAAGAAAGGTTCAACGAAACAAACGCGAGCAAAGCAAACACAAGCACGACACGAGTCTTGCAAATCCCTACACTCTCTCCCCATTTGGCATCGAGACGCCAAAAAGGCAGAGAGGACACCTAAACACAAGTGGTGGCTCAGGCTGAAAATGACTCATCATCGGAGTCAGCAGCAGGGATGGGCTCCTCCGTCTCCTCCTCAGACTCAGTCCACATGAGGCCTTGGTGGGCCATCCAGTCTGCCTCGGGAGTGATGTGCTTCTCAGAACCACTAGACACCTCCTCGCCAAGCTTCCTCATGACCCTCTTGTCGCGACATCTACTCTGCTTCTGAGCTACATGTGCCCTATACTGACCCTCAGACTGCATGCAGAACAACTTCTTCATCTTCGACTTGAGCTTCTTCGCCCAAGATGGCTCAGAAGAGGGAGGAGTGTATCCATCAGAACGGTCTTCAGCATCTTCCTCCTCCTCGATCTCATCCTCATCCACATCCATTGCGACAGCTGCGGCCTTAGCAGAGGTGGTGGTGTTGGCCCATTGGCTCTTGATGCGGAGTTTGACGGGCTCATGGCGAATCCATCTGGGGGCCTCGAACTCCTCATCAGGGAGAAGTTTCTCCCACATCTTGGAGATCAAGAGAAACAGATAAGGCCCATAGATGGGGACCTTACGATTGAGCACCGCAAATTGAAGCTCGCACCACATGATGTGTGAGACATCCAGTGGTAGAGTCTGAACCTGACGCGCATCCTCACAAAGGAGCATCATATCCACGAGATAGGCATGCACCTTGTCCTTGTCACCAATGCGCGGAAAGAGGGTGTTGCGGAAGATCAGATGCATGATGTCGAGGAAAGAGTTCAGCACCCACACCTTCTTCTTGCTGGCAAGAGTCTTCTCAACTAGGAATGGCTGGAGCTTGTTCTTGTTGGCGAATTCAGCATTGGCATGAGGGCGAACTCCCGTAGGCGTGTCGAGCCCATCATTGGGAACATGAAGCAGATCCATGAACTCCTTCCATGTAGCAGTCAACTTTTGAGCATTGGTCATCCATGTTATGGTCCTTGCGTCATCAGTGTGGAAGTGGACTGAAGCAAAGAACCGAGCCACAATGTCTGGGTTAAAGTCCAGGTGGAAGGTCATCATGTGCTCAATGCGAAACTGCTCCACTAGATCCAGAGCTTCTCCAAAGTAGTTACGGTGCTTGTCCTCCCTCATGTGATGCATGTCTACCCAGTGAACTTTCACACAGTGGTTCTGCTTGGCCTTGATCACATTCATATAGATGAGGTTCTGCTGCTTGGTCCAGAAGAGATCATTCCCTCTGAAGTTGGCTTGGGGATTCACATAGGGATTGATCTTCCTTCGAGAGATGAACTCAGCCAGAGGCATCTCATCCATGCCCACAATGGGCTCCTTCTCCTTGTTGGCGGTGTGCTTGGTTCTGCGAGGGGGGGGCATTGGAGCCCTCTGGAGCTTCATCTTGGTTGCGCAGCCTCTTGGACCCGGTGTCACGGCTTGGATTGGAACAGTGAGCAGCAGCACCGGAGCCACCACCTAAAAGACACACCACAAGACAAACACGCAAGAGACACGAGAAGGATCAATGGAAAGAAACCAACAAAGCAGGTGAAACAAGTAGATGTAGCATGTGATAATTGCCACATGAGGGATTTGATACAACGGTAGTATTGCGGTAGGTGCGGAACTAAAATTTTAGTGTTGCTTCGATCCACGGTAGTACCGCGCCAGGGATGCACGGTAGTACCGTGGCTAGGTGCGGCAGTAAAATTTTAGTGACGTGCCTCGCGCGGTAGTACCGCTCGGAGGAGCGGAAGTACCAGACGAGTGGTAGTACCGCAACAGAGATGCGATAGTACCGCATGGCTGCAGATCCGAAACCACAGCGAGATCTACACAGTCGTGACCACTCCGTGGTACTATGGTTGATCAAGTCCATCACAGGGCAACATAGCAAGTACCATCTCTACGCATAACTTCTCTCCTACATCCTACTCTTGCAAAGATTTAGCCTAAAATCTCAAGAACATCATGCATCTCCCCAAAAACCTACAAACGAAAGAACGAGACAAAAGGAGAAGGATTTGGGGAGGAACCTGGGTCCATGGCAAGAGGAAGTGGTGGGGAATGATCCCACCGGTCGGAATCCGAGGAGAGCGGCCGGAGACAGATATCTGGCGAGGGCCTCCGGCACCGGCTTGGGCAGGAGAGAGAGAGGCGGTGTGGGGAGAAGGAGTGAATGGATATGGGGGAGTTATAACTCCCCCTGCCCGCTCTTAATCCCCACGCACACTGGCTACGCCACGGTAATACTACGTGTCCTCGCGGTAGTACCACCCGGGCGGAAGTACGCGCCGTGGTCGGTAGTAATGCTCCAGCAGCGGCAGTAAAACATTACTGCCGTGCTGGTTGCGGTAGTACCGTGTCCTTGCAGTAGTACCGTGGCAAGCCACGGTAGTACCATGAACCCAAGAAAATGTTGTTTCAAGCCACCTTTGCATGTAACCTTCAAGCGAACGAAAGAAAGAAAAAAGCAAGAGACAACAAGGACCAAAACAAGACACAAACTCTCCACGGAGAGGGCGGTGGGAGCCACCTATGTTTGAGTTGATTGGTATGGCACCACGAAGAATTATCCTTGGGACCATGAGCAAAACTCTTATTTGAAGCACAAGTACCATAAAAATGGCTAATGTGAAAGAGGAGGTCAATTTATGCATAATGGGGGGAGGGAGAGTTCATTGAGAGAACAACACTCCCCCTATGTTCATGCCTACACCTAAACTAGACAGCAAGTTGAGTGTGGTGGGATGTGCCAGGGTTCAAGTCACATTGCTCGAATCAATGATATTTAGCTCATTCCTTAAATCGCGAAATATTGCTTCATCCAAGGGCTTCGTGAAGATATCTGCAAGGTTATCATGAGTGTTGACATAGTTGAGCTTGATCTCCCCTCGCCTAAAATGATCCCGGATGAAGTGATACCGAATCTCCATATGCTTCGTCTTGAAGTGTTGCACCAGGTTGAGAGAAATCTTGATGGCACTTTCATTGTCACACCAAAGAGGCACTTTGTCACAAATGACACTGTAATCCTTTAAAGTTTTCCTCATCCATAAGAGTTGTGCACAACAACTACCGGCCGCCACATACTCCGCTTTAGTGGACGAGAGAGACACACAACTTTGCTTCCTGGAAGACCAACTAACCAAAGAGCAACCAAGAAATTGGCACCCTCCAGAAGTGGACTTCCTATCCACTTTGTCTCCCGCCCAATCGAAATCCGAATATCCTTCAAGTTTGAAGTTTGCTCCTCTTGGGTACCATAAGCCAAAGTTTTGGGTATGAGCCAAATATCAAAAGATTCGCTCGACCGCCACCAAGTGACTTTCCTTTGGTGCGGCTTGAAACCGTGCACAAATTCCCACACTCAACACGATATCCGGTCTAGACGCACAAAGGTAAAGCAAGGAGCCAATCATGGAGCGATATACCTTTTGATCCACCGCTTTACCATTTGGATCAATGTCAAGTTGGCACTTGGTTGGCATTGAGGTGGAAGCCGGCTTGACATCACTTAGCTTGAATCTCTTTGACATGTCTTGAGTGTATTTGGCTTGGTTGATGAAGGTTCATTCTCTTCTTTGCTTGATTTCGAACCCGAGAAAGAACTTCAACTCTCCCATCATAGACATCTTGAACTTTGAGGTCATGAGAGCGGAAAATTATTCATTGAAAGCTTTGTTAGGGGAACCAAAAATAATATCATCAACACATAGTTGGCACACAAACAACTCCCCTTTGACCTTCTTAGTAAAAAGAGTGGGGTCGATCTTCCCGATTTCGAACCCACGATCTTGTAACTACTCTGTAAGATGCTCATACCACGCACGTAGGGCTTGTTTAAGGCCATAGAGTGCCTTGTGGAGTTGGTACACACGATCGGGGAAGAAGGGATCTTCGAACCCGGGGGGTTGTTTGACATACACCAACTCATTAGTGGGACCATTAAGAAAAGCACTCTTCACATCCATTTGTTGCAAAGTGAAATTATGATGAGAAGCATAAGCAATCAACAAAAGAATAGATTCAAGGCGAGCAACGGGAGCAAAGGTTTCACCATAGTCGATACCCTCGACTTGGGAGTAGCCTTGTGCCACCAAGCGAGCCTTGTTGCGAATAATGATCCCATGAGCATCTTGCTTGTTCTTGAAAATCCACTTGGTTCCAATGACATTATGATTTCCGGTTGGCCTTGGCACTAATTTCCACACTTGGTTATGTTCGAAGTTGTTAATTTCTTCATGCATGGCATTGAGACAATCTGGGTCCTCGAGCGCCTCATAGGCCTTTTGGGGTTCGACACAAGAAACAAACGTGTGATGTTAATAATAGTGTGCTAATTGTCTACGAGTGGTTACCCCCTTTCTTAGGCTTCCCACCACATTCTCCATGAGATGGCCTTTGGTAGTGAGCTTGGAAGCAATCTTTGCGGCACGAAGCTCTAATTCCTCCTCGGATGTGAACAGAGGAGGGGTAACTTGTTCATCTTGAGTGCCGTCTTGAGCTTGTTCTTGATATTGAGCTTGCTCTTGATCTTGAACTTGCTCAGGGAGTCGAACATGACCTTGGGCATCATTTGGTGGTTCGACACCATCTTGAGGTTGATATTTCCCTAGACCTTGTTCACGAGGTAGAGGGCCTTCACTTTGTTCTTCGGAAGCGTGTGGGTCTTGGGTTGGTGATGGCTCCATTTGAGTGGAGCATTGTACTTCTCCTTCGGCCACAAGGGGTTCCTCAATGGGTAGGATATGACCAACACCCATTCTTCTTATGGCTTGGGGAGGAATTTCATCACCTACATCACAAGTACCACTTTGCTCCACTTGGGAGCCGTTATTCTCGTCAAACTCCACGTTACACGTCTCCTCAATGAGTCTGGTGGACTTGTTGAGGACACGGTAAGCATGAGAGTTTGTAGCATAACCAACAAATATGCCCTCATAAGCTCTAGCCTCAAATTTAGACAAACGAACACCTTTCTTGAGAATGAAACACTTACACCCGAACACCCGGAAGTACTTGAGGTTGGGCTTGTTATCGGTAAGTATTTCATAGGGAGTCTCATTCAAGCCTTTACGGAGGTAGAGCCGATTGGATGCATGACATGCAGTGTTGATGGCTTCGGCCCAAAAGTTGTAAGGAGACTTGAACTATGCCATCATGGTCCTTGCCGCATCCATCAACGTCCGGTTTTTCCTCTCTGCTACACCATTTTGTTGAGGGGTGTAAGGAGCAGCATACTGATGCTTGATCGCCTCATCACTGAGAAACTCATCCAAGGTGTAGTTCTTGAACTCGGTGCCATTGTCACTCCTTATTATCAAGATCTTTGCATCATGTTGCCGTTGTGCTTCATTTGCAAAGTCGATGACGGTTTGTTGGGTATCACTCTTCCTCTTGAAGAAATATACCCAAGTATATCTCGAATAATCATCCACGATCACCAAGCAATACTTTCTACCCCCAAGACTATCAAAGGATGGAGGCCCAAAGAGATCCATGTGAAGGAGCTCCAAGGGTCTTTTCGAGTAGATGATAGTCGAGGGAGGGTGAGCCGTCTCATGAAGCTTTCCCTCGATACAAGCACTACAAGCACAATCTTTGGCAAAACTAACATTTGTTAGTCCATGGACATGGTCCCCCTTGAGAACACTTTGCAAATATCTCATATTGATGTGGGATAAACGGCGATGCCAAAGCCATCCCACATCAACTTTATCCATTATGCATGTCGCGATTTTAGTGGGTCGCTCTGAAAAGTTAATCACATAAAGACCATTCTCGATATTCCCAACAAAGGCTACTTTAAGAGTATTGCTCCACAAGAGGGCCAGAGTATCAATATCAAAGAAAGTAGCAAAGCCCATGAGTGCAAGTTGACGAACGTAAAGAAGATTGTAAGCAAGGGACTCAACAAGCATGACTTTCTCGATCGTGAGATCATGAGAAATGACAACCTTTCCAAGCCCCAATACCTTAGAGGACGAGGCATCACCCCACTCGACGTTGGTGGGCATAGATGGAATCCTTTGCACATCCACCACCAAGTCCTTGCTTCCAGTCATATGATTTGTGGCTCCACTATCGAGCAACCATGATCCTCCGCCTGAAGCAAACACCTACACGAAATGAATGCTTGGTTTTAGGTACCCATTGGGTAATGGATCCTTTGATGTTAGTAACAAGGGTCTTGGGAACCCAAATAGATCATTCATTGTACTCATAAGGAGAACCAACAAATTTAGCATAAACATGCCCATCACTAGCATGGAATAACACATAAGAAGGGTTAAAGTCGCCGGCTTTGTTGGAAGGGGTGGCATTTCCCTTTTTGACATCACCACCCTTCACATTGTTCTTCTTATCCTTAAGAGCACCCTCTCCCGCCTTCACAAACGTTTGCTTGAGAGGGGGAGGTCGTTTGATCTTGTCACTCTTCTTCTTGTTCTTGGACTTGGGTGCGAATCCAACTCCCTCCTTAGCCACAACTTCCTTTTGATTCCTCAAAAGGTCATTGAGGTTTTTCTCACCTTGAATGCATGTCACAAGGCCTTTCTTCAGTTGCTATTTCAACTGGGCATTTTCCTCCACAAGATGCACATGCTCACAAAACGGGTTAGTAGCATTTGTGTTATCAATTAAGATCATATGAGGAAAGGTGGCTTTCTCCTTGGTTAGCTTCACTTGGAGTTGAACATGAGACTCCTTGAGGCTAGCATGAGCACCCTTCAAAGCCTTGTGAGACTTGTCAAGTAAATCAAACTCCTCTTTGAGCCTAGCAAGGTCAACCCCAAGTTTAGCCTTCTCGGAGTTTAACACACGAGAAACAACAAGAGAATGATCAAGATCTTTCTTTAATTTAGCATGGTCATCATTGTGTGACTCCTCAAGAGCCAAACGATGAACACGCTCTTCCTCAAGAGTGTTAGAGAGATCCGATATCTCATCGGCATAGTCACGACTATGACCTTCCATCTTAGATATGGTTTCTTCATGAGCCTCGATCATGTCATTGGCTTCACCTAGTTGTTCCAAGAGAGAAATGAAGTGCTTCGTGGATTTGCCCTTGAGTTTACACATAAAAGACTCAAATTCATTCATCTCTTCATTAGACCCCTCATTTTCATCAATGAAATCCGTCAAGGAGGGATTAATAATGATGGTGGTTTTGATGTTGGGGGTTACCTTGTTAGTGGCTTTAGCCATGAGGCACTTGGCGGTGATGTTCTCGTTGGGTGAATCAAAGAGAGACACCCGTGGAGTTGTGGCAATGGCAACGGAGGGCATGGCCATTGCTCCTCCATCTTCATCATCATCGTCATCCTCATGGTATTCTTATTGAACCACTAACTCACGAGTTGGAGTCTTTTTTGTGAAGTTGTTCTTGTTGGGGAAGGACTTGGCTTTGTCTTTTTGAATGAGCTTGCCACCATTGTCTTCCTGCTTATCGTAAGGACAATCCACAACAAAGTGACTCACATTGCCACAATTGTAACAAGTTCTCACTCGTTGCTTTCCTTTGAACCCACTTGAATTGTTCTTATTGAATTGGGCCTGGTGTTCTTCTTGCTCCAAAATTGGCTTGAAGCACGAGCCATGTGCTCATGATAATCATATTTTGTATCCTCGGGATTGCCCTCCTCATCTTCCTCTTCTTCATCTTCTTCCACAATAACCTTGGCCTTCAACACAAGATTGGACTTCTTTGTTCTTTGAGAACGGAGCACCGCATTGTCGGTGGTCTTGTCCAATATGCTCATTGCCACGAACTCATCCAACACTTCACTTGAGGTCATAGAGTGGAAGTCCGGTCTTTGACAGATGACGGAGGACATGGCCTTGTTGTAGGGCATCATGGCTTTGAGGAACTTGCGCTTGATCCAATTGTCATCCGTGTCCTTGCTCCCATGATCTCAGAGTGAGACCGCGAGTTTGGTGACTCTCCGAAAGAGCTCACGTGGTTCTTCATCTTCTTTCATTGCAAACTCATCGGCTTCATCTTGCACCTCTTCATAGTTGGAGCGTTGAATGCTTGCGCTTCCCCGATAGAGAGACACAACGCAATGCCAAGCTTCTTTGGCCATGGCGTAGGGTCGAAGATGAGGGAGATCTTCAGGGAGAATAGCATCTTCAATGATGAAGAGAGCATTCTCATTGAATTGATTATCCACAGCTTCTCTAGGGGTGAAGTTGCTTCGGTCATGTGGATAGAAACCTTCTTCAATGATTCTCCAAAGATTAGTATTCACATGATTTAAATGACGCTTGAAGCGATACACCCAAGAATCAAAGTCCTCATTTTTCACAATCTTAGGAGGAGGACCGGCATGATTTAAATGAGTAGAGGGAATCGGTCCTCCATAAGTTGGAGGTTCTACATGGGCAAACATGCCGGTGCCATTTCTACCACTAGTAGAAGGACCCTTTTCACTATTAGCTTCCCTCTTGTCAGAGTTAGCATCCGTCACCTTGTTAGTGGGATCACCCACTTTCATCGGCAAGGTAGATAGTTTAAGTCCTTCTAATAATTTAGTAAACATGCTTTCAACCTCGGTCGTCATGGAGGTTTTCAATGTGTCTAAAGCCACATTGAATTCCTCACAAGAGACCGCGGTTCCCCCATCGGCCATAGACGAGCTCGGATTCACACCGGAGTGATCATCCGCACCGTCTACGGTGTCAACCATACTCTTCGGACGGCAAAGTCCTTAATAAAGAGACGAGGCTCTGATACCAATAGATAGGATCGATATAATTGACTAGAGGGGGGTCAATAGGCAACGGACAATTTTTAGCTTTTATTTACCAAATTAAACTTTGCATCAAAGTAGGTTGTCTAGATATGCAACTAGGTGAGCAACCTATATAATGCAACAACAACGAGCAAACAAGTAACCAAGGAAAGTAACACAACTAAACTTGCACAAGTAAAGGCACGAGATAACCAAGAGTGGAGCCGGTGAAGACGAGCATGTGTTACCGAAGTTCCTTCCCTTTGAGAGGAAGTACATCTCCGTTGGAGCGGTGTGGAGGCACAATGCTCCCCAAGAAGCCACTAGAGCCATCGTATTCTCCTCACACCCTCACACAATGCGAGATGTCGTGATTCCACTATTGGTGCCCTTGAAGGCGGCGACCGAACCTTTACAAACAAGGTTGGGGCAATCTCCACAACTTAATTGGAGGATCCCAACGACACCACGAAGCTTCACCACAATGGACTATGGCTCCACGGTAACCTCAACCGTCTAGGGTGCTCAAACACCCAAGAGTAACAAGATACGCTAGGGATTAGTGAGGGAAATCAAATATCTCTTGGTGGAAGTGTAGATCAGGGCCTTCTCAACCTATCCCGAGCAAATCAACAAGTTTGATTGGCTAAGGAGAGAGATCGGGCGAAAATGGAGCTTGGAGCAAGAATGGAGCTTAGGGTTGGAAGAGGTAGTCAACTAGAGGAAGAAGACACCCCTTATATAGTGGAGAGACAAATCCAACCATTATCCACTAGCCAGCCCGCGACTTGCGGTACTACCGCTCACGACAAGTGGTACTACCGCAAGTGCTCATGGTACTACCGCGCGGTGGGTCGCGGTACTACTGTAGCTACGGCAGGAGCTAGCCCAGGCCTGAGCCATAGTGGCTGGGGGCGGTACTGCCGCTGGTGCGGTACTACCGTTCCCCCTTGCGGTACTACCGCAAGGCAGGATTGAACTAGCCTGGGAAGGGGCGCGGATGAATAAAATTACATCCGTTCCCACTTCCACTGAAAATAAACAATGCAAAAAATCCGACACGGTACTACCGCGCATGACATGCGGTACTACTGCGCAAGGAGAGGATGTAAAAAATTACATCCGCCCCTACTTCCGCTCCTGTTGTTGTGCCAGACCAGAACTCATGGTACTACCGTGCGTGTGGGGCGGTACTACCGTGTAGGGCGCAGATGTAAAAAATTACATCCACCCCTACAGCCGCACGAGCGGCTGAGTCTGGTCCAAGGCCACGGTACTACCGCTCCTCAGGAGCGGTACTACCGTGGGCGCCTACGGTACTACCGCAACCTCGTGCGGTACTACCGCTCCTAGGGGCAGTACTACCACAAGCCCCAGAACAGCAATAGTAGGAATCCTTCTCTTTTGCATATAAATGAAGAAAGTGGACGATGCTCCAAAGTGCAAAGGGAAAGGCGGAGCTGAGGGAGAAAACATGTACGTTATGATTCCACCCGAACCTTTCCAACGCAGACCCCCTCTTAATAGTACGACTCTCCTATGACTCAAATCCATCGAAAAGAAACATAGATAAACGCCGTATTCACTAGTCTTCGAGGGGCACCAAACCGTCTTGTGCCTAGTGACGAATGTCTGAAATACTCAAGGCACACGATTAGTCCCTTGATGAGGTGAAAACTTGGTGCGCTAAGTTGGGCATTAAGCTCGACTATGCATCCGTATACCACCCTCAAACAAACGGACAAGTTGAACAGGCCAATGGTATGATCATGAGTGGTATTAAGCCCAGACTAGTGTGCTCTTTACGAGAATCAGACAAACAATGGGTTGAGGAACTCGATTCCGTACTTTGGGGACTCCGGACCACGCCCAATCGAATGACTCGACACACACCTTTCTTTATGGTGTACGCCGCAGATGTCGTATTGCCCTGCGATATTATCCATGACTCACCTAGAGTGCGCATGTATGAAGAGACTCGAAGAGGAGCGCGATGTTGCTAAAGCCCGTTCTGCATTCTATCAACAACAGGCCAGGCGTTACCAAAGCAGAGAAGTGCGGGCTAAAACATACAATGTCGGAGAACTAGTTCTACGCCTCCCAGAAAATAAAAAGGACAAGCTCATACCCAAATGGGAGGGCCACTTCATCATAGATGAAATCCTTACTGGAGGAGCTTATCGCCTTCGCAATGCAACGGACAATCACCTTGAGCCGAACCCATGGAAAGCTGCTCGGCTCCGAAGATTCTACACATAGTTCGGCTTGGAGGGGCTTTATTTTACACTAGGTTTTTTTTCCTTTTTTCTTCATTCTTATTTTTTTCCTTTCCTTCTCTCTTGTATGTTCGGATCGACCGTATTGTTCGGGGTACACATCCTTAAATGTATACACCCCACCATACATGGGGGCTTCTTTTAACGAAGCATTTTATTTAAAAATCTTACAAGCTTCCTTGTCCATATCCTTTATCACATTTGCCATTTTATGCACCTCTATGACTTAAGTTTTTGCCAAGGTGGGTTGCCTTGCTCCTGTGCTTATACCCTACATTCCCGATTGTTCAGCTAGCGTGTAAAGGGAGCACCTCTATGATTGTTACAACCGGGTTATCCGGACATGTACCTCAGACGGGTGAAGCTGAAAGCTAGCGTTCTTAAGGGAGTAATTGGTCGGCATGTGCACAACGGCCTGTTTTCTTTTTGAAAAATAAAGGACTTGACCCTTCATGCTTCGGATATGAACCTAGGCATGTATCGTTCCACATGCATACCCAAGGAAAGGAACCCCTAATGGAACTATTTTTCTTGGAAGATGTTTCTTACGTTAAATAGTAATATAACATAACTCCTCGAACATATTTTGTCTGTTCGAGCAACATGACCGGATTGCCTGGTTTCCGAGGATACTACATGTTTCTTAGTTAAACACAATATACGGAAACACTCCAAATTCTTGGTTCGGAGGTGGAAGTCGAAGGTCTGCGATGACAAAATTTTCCTAAAATTCGGCAAGAGATAAGTTCAGTCATAAAGTACATCGATACATCGAATCGAATGCCTACTCTCTTTCTGTGCCATCTAATAGGCTATCTAATCTACAATCTTGTTGCGAGTATTTCGCTGCTATCATTACTTGTTCGTACACCAAGCTTACATGAATTTCCTTCCCGTCAGGACCTTGCGGTGCAACTCGGGGCCATATGGTTTAGATCAAGTCCGGTATGTGTGTCTTCACCATTGCCCATGCCTCTCGAGCACCTTCAAAGCATGCACAGGTCTTCCATAGCTTGAAGCGACGCCGAGCACCGTTGAACAAATCTGCCGAGCCCTCCATACTTTCTGGAGGGGCGTCGAAAGGCCATAAGGCTTTTGCCATATTCTTCATGGCCTTCCGGGCACGCTCATGCAGCTTTGCCAATTCTTTTAGAACGTCGCTTTGCAATCCGGACACTTCCTCTTCGGGGCGGCCGGTCAACATACCTGTATCAACCGAACTATAACTTTCTGCATTCCATGATTATATTAATAATCCGGATGGTTCATAGGTCGCCCTTCAGCTTCTGGTTTTCCTATTGTGCCTCCAAGAGTTGAGCCTTTAAGCTCTTTATCTCTTCGGCCTTCTTCTTCACTTCTTATTCTAGTTTTTAATCCTTGCCAAACTACATTGGGGCACTCTTCATTTCTTGAAGCTTAACGACAGCCGCATTTAGCTGTGTCCAGCTTGTCTCAAGCTCCTGGGACAATGCGTTGTTCTTCTCCTTGAGCACATGTGGTCATAAACGATCCTCAAATCGGTTAGTCTCCACCTCTTTAAGTCTCGGGGGTTACTACTATCTATCTATTAGAATTATTTACCTGCACATCCTTTGAGAACAGGCGAGCATCTCCTTTGAGTCTATCCTGTGCAGCTCGAATATATGCACCTACGGTGCTAAGGGCGGTGAATTTAGGCTCCATTAAGGTAGGGGCGTGCAAGGCTTCTTTCAGGTGATGATGATTCATCGCACTCTCAACTTCGGAGTTAGTGACGGACATCTCATCCGCCTCTTCGTGAGGCGAATGAGTCTGTGCCACACCAACATGCGCCCCTGTCCTGGTTGACATCTCTGGTGCCGTATTGGCCGCAGCTCGGCTGGCTGGGATCTTGTTCATAGTCTGTCGTATACCCCTCCTGTGGTGGTAGAGGGAGGATGAAAATGACAATTTGGCTTCATGCCTAAATATGAAGTAAGGTTCATACCTTTTTGGTGATGGAGCAAGTTTGGTGGCGCTCCCGGCTTCCTTTCGCTTTGCACGGCCACCCCTCGAGGGTGATATCTTTCTTTTTGTTGTCTGACCTTGAGTAGGGCTTGCTGAACGCCGATCCTGTGGAATATGGCCCAGTGCAAAAGGCAAGATATGAGCGGAAGTATCTCTCTAGAGGACTACAGTTTCTGAGAACTTACCTTAACAAAAGGATAGAGATCGGGGTAATCAGCCATAATAGCCACATCCGAGCCGTCAAGTCTCGCTTGATAGTAGACTCCATCTTCGAACTCTACAAATAAGTCCGGATCCTCATGGAATCCAGGGTCTTCATTGCGAACATGATCCTCTGGTTAAGGGGCAGGACAATAAATGTTCTCAATCATTTGCCTCCATGATTATTTCAAAGCAATTAGAGAATTCAGTTAATACATCCCAATGATTAAAGGAAAGTACTGAATGGCTAAAACACTTACCCAGTCGATGGGTTGTACATAGAATAGCCTTCTCGACAATCCAGGAGAATGATGTTTTCCTCTTCTCCTTTATAAAGGTCGATCAGCATGGAAGCCAATGCGGCTTGGTCATCTGGACCCTCTCACCTGTAGCAAGATGTGTCATCCTCTCCATTATAGTTCCATAAGGGAGTGACCCTAGACTGAACTGGCTGGATGCATCGCTTTATCGCGATTGCCATAACTTCGACAGTGGAGAGCCCAGAGTGGGTTAACACCCTGATCTTGCTTACCAACCGCATCACTTCCGTATTGTCCTCTTGTTTCGAGGACTTGGGGCGCCAGTTGTACAACTTCTTTAAGGGAGCGCTGGAGAATTCAGGCAGTCCTTGCCGAATAGGGTTCATAAGGGGGACATCTTCAATATAGAACCACTCCGAAGACCATTCGGTGGACCCCCTCTTTGGAGTCCCGACTGGGTATCTAGGCCTGGCTATGTGGCATACTTCAGTGCCGCCTACTTCAAAAATAGACCCACCAAACTGATGGCGGGGGACGAGGCAGAAGAACTTTTTCGATTGTTCAAAGTGGGCCTCGCAGCCTAAAAATAACTCACAAAGGGCGACGTAACCAAAAATATGTAAAATAGAACCTGGCATGAGGTAGTGTAGTTGGATCCCGTAATGTTCCAGCAGGCCCCTGAGGAAGGGGTGGATTTGGAATACCATGCCCCTCAAAAGGAATGAGATAAAGCACACCCTTTCCCCTTGACTAGGGTTGGGGAAATTTTCTGCCGACGCGTCGACGCCCATAGAAGTTAATCCCGCCCGTATGGAGATTAGATCCGCGGGGGAAAGATATCCTTGCGTCTGGAGCCGACTGAGATGGAGGTGGGATACAGAGCAACTTTTCCAAGCACCCTCTTAAGGACCATGAGGACGTGAGGAGGAGCCAGGGATGCTAGCCATGGTCCGAATTTTTTCCGTGGTTCGCTCTGGCGCTTCTAGGATGATATGAGATGACGTTTTGGGGATCGAACCTCGTTATATAGGCGCTGTCTGTGCCTATTAAAAATATTAAAATACAAGGGTAACAGACCGTTCACATTCACTCAGACGCGTGGAAATCGAGGCAACAATAGGAAGGAATCGTAAAGACTTGACGCGGAAACCGACGCCGAACTATCATTAATCCGGAATATTATGGAGAACCCGCCTTGCAAAGCCGAAGACTTGCGTCCGCAATCTACATCGTCATTGAAGGCAAGTTCGGGGGCAACTGAGGGAGTCCTGGATTCGGGGGTCCTTGGGTGTCCGGCGTAGGATTATGGGCCAGGCTAGATGGGCCGTACAAGGTCAAGCTAAAGATTATCCACTGTTTCCGGATAGGACTTCTCAATACGTGGACGGCAAGAATAAGAGTCCGGAAGATTCCTTCCCTGATAAACCGACCTTGTACAAACACTTGACCCCTTTGGTGTGTATATAAACTGGAGGGGTTAGTCCATAGAGGTTATCTTCTTCACCATCATTGGAATCCACATAGGCTAGACATCTAGGGTTAGCCATTACGATCTCGGAGTAGATCCACTTTTTTAACCTTCATACTCATCGAATATAATCAAGCAGGAGTAGGGTTTTATCTCCCTTAAGAGGGCCCAAACCTGGGTAAACGCTGTGTCCCTTGGTTTCCTATTACCATTGATCCTTAGACGCTCTAGGATCAAAAGTATGTCTAGAGGGGGGGTGATTAGACTACTTGACCAAATAAAAACTTAACCTTTTCCCAATTTTAAATCTTGGCGGATTTTAGTAACTTAGCACTAGTCAAGCACACACGCAATTCAAAGAGTAGCAGCGAAATGTATCATTGCATATGAAGGTAATGGAAGGAGTTTGAAGGGAGCAAACGCAATTGTAGAAACGGAGATTTTTGGCGTGGTTCCGATAGGTGGTGCTATCGTACATCCATGTTGATGGAGACTTCAACCCATGAAGGGTAACAGCTGCGCGAGTCCATGGAGGGCTCCACCCACGAAGGGTCCATGAAGAAGAAACTGTGTCTATCCCACCATGGCCATCGGCCACGAAGGACTTGCCTCACTTGGGTAGATCTTCATGAAGTAGGCGATCTCCTTGCCCCTACAAACTTATTAGTTCAACTGCACAATCTTGACGGAGGCTCCCAAGCGATACCTAACAAATCTACGAGACACCACTCTCCAAAAGGTAATAAATGGTGTGTTGATGATGAACTCCTTGCTCTTGTGCTTCAAATGATAGTCTCCCCAACACTCAACTCTCTCTCACAGATTTGGCTATGGTGGAAAGATGATTTGAATGGAAAGCAACTTGGGGAAGGCTAGAGATCAAGATTCATATGGTTGGATTGGAATATCTTGGTCTCAACACATGAGTAGGTGGTTCTCTCTCTCAAAAAATAAGTAATGGAAGTGTAGGTTCGTTCTGATGGCTCTCTCCATGAATGAAGAGTGGATGGAGGGGTATATATAGCCTCCACACAAAATGTAACCGTTACACACAGATTCCTAAACTCGGTGAGACCGAATGGTAAAACTTGGTCAGACCGATTAAGGTCAAAATATGAACATTAGGCTTTTTGGTGGGACCGACATGATCACCTCTGTGGGACCGATGCGCTAGGGTTAGGGCATAACTTGATCTCTGTGAGACCGATCACATGAACTCGGTGGGACTGATTTCAGTAATAGGCAAACGGAGAGTTGGTCAGGCAAACTCGGTGGGACCGATCCGCTCATTTCGGCGAGATCAAAGCGTTACGAGAAGGAAACTGAGAGTTTGCATTGTGAACTCGGGGGACCGATCGCTCATTTCGGTGAGACTGAAATGTTACGAAGGGAAACAGAGAGTTTGCAATCCCATCTAAGTGAGACTGAGATCCCTATCAATGAGACTGAAGTGATTAGGGTTTGTGGCAGTGGCTATGTCAAATGAACTCGGTGGGGCCGAGTTTGACTTTTGAGTTTAGAACATATGTGGAAATGAGAAAGTGGTTGAGGGTTTTGGACCATATCATTAAGAATTTTGAGCAAGCAAGCCATTAAGAAACATCTCATCCCCTTTTAATAGTATTGGCTTTCCTATAGACTCAATGTGATCTTGGATCACTTAAATAAAAATGGTAGAGTCTTGAGCTTGTTGCCAATATGTGTCCTTTGCATTTTGAGGGGTCCACATCTTTAGTCCATGCCATGCCAATCAATGAACGTTCTAAAATGATCATCTTGAAATAGCATTAGTTCAATAAGCTATATGTTGTTAAGAATTACCGAAACCACCCAGGGATTAGTCACTTTGAGAAGTATGTGATAAGGAAGAGCTCCCCCTAAATTTGTGCATTATTTAAAATTTGCTATGAACTGCAAATGCACAAACAATTAGGATCATGGGTTACTCTTCCATGTCACATATATCCTGGTGGAAAGGATACAATATGAAATATGCACTCATCACCAAGGCAAAGTGAATGATCATACATAAAGATAGATAATATCATCATCCAAGCATAAGCATTAAGCATGATGTGATTAAACACATGACCATACAAAGTATCTCACACACATAAGCATATAAAGTATCTTAACCAAGCAAGCAAGCAAATAAGTAGCAAAAGAGCAAATAAGAAGCAAAGCTCTCTCTCTCCGAAGCCTATGATCTATACACTTTCTCCCCCTTTGGCAACAAGTTACAAAAAAGCTTGGAAATGCATAGTGCTATGCGATTCTCTAGGCTTGATCTTCGGGAGGTGGCGTTGAGATGACTCCAAGGATGAATGCATCTGTTGAAGTAGACGGAGCTGGAGGAGTTGCCACTGGAGGGGAAACTGGAGTTGTGGCTGTAGTTGTTGATGCTGTAGCTCTGGTGTCTGGCACTGGCACTACTGCAAACCTCTGTGCCCTAGGCACTCTGTGAAAAGCATCTGTGGTTGTGCTCCCTTTCCTCTCCCTGGCTTCTTCCTGGAACTGCTCAACTGAAGTCTGAATTTCAGTCACCTTCAAGTCAAGATCATAGAATTTTGTTTCAATAATCTTCTCCAGGCTCTCCTGGTTCTAAGTCAGGATGGCCAGTCCTTTCTCAATCCTCAAGGTAGCTTGAATGAGATATCCAAGTTGATCTTTCTTTAACTTGAGGAATACTTGTGATGCTTCTTCAGCACTTGGCATTTTTGCTGCCTTCTCAGCTTCTGCCTTCTCCTTCTTCTCATGAGTTTCAACTGAAATGGGATCTTCAGCATCCATGACAACTGTGTTGTCCTCAAAGTCAGGCAGCAAAGGAAGATGTTCTGTGTCCGACAGATACACTCCCTTTTTCATCTAGGAATTTATCAACATATGTATGTGTGGAGCATACCCACATGATCTCTTCCGGTCAACAGCTGTTCTCTTGATTGCCTCAACAATCAAACTCATTACTTTGAACTTTTGTGGCACATCAAGCAGCTGTAGCAAGTTGATGGAGTGGCCTCTGATCATCCAGTGATCCCCTGATTTGGACAACAAGGTGTGCCTCAAGATTGTGTTTATTGTGGCCAATCCAGACAACAAGTAGTAAACTGACCCAAACTTGTGTGTCTCCATGGCCTTCTCAGGAATATCCTTGTACATATTGGCCATGGAGTTGTGATCCTTCTTCTTCTCAGCATAGACATCAATGTCTCTCTATCCCTCTTCAGGGGCATTTATGAGCTTGGCCCACTCATCAACAGTAGATTGGTGCCTTTGACCTTCAGGCATCCACACAATCTTTCCATCAGGATAGAAATGAGTTGTTGAGTATAATTGCATAATACGCTCATCATTCCATTTGGTCAACTCCTGACCCACAAACTCATCAACACCATTGGATTTGAAGCTATCATGTACTCCTGGGAAATGATATGCATTCTCATCAATGTATTCCTAATCAACCCATCTCATATGACTCATAATGGGCTTCTTTTCAAGCAACACTGTCTCATAGAAATCTTGGTGTTCTTTGGTATGGAACCTATAGTCCACTGCAGTCCGTCCCTGAAGGAAATATGCCCTAGAGGCACTAATAAATTTATTATTTATATCTCCTTATATCATGATAAATGTTTATTATTCATGCTAGAATTGTATTAGCCAGAAACTTAGTACATGTGTGAATACGTACATAGACAAAACAAAGTGTCGCTAGTATGCCTCTACTTGACTAGCTCGTTAATCAAAGATGGTTATGTTTCCTAACCATAGACATGTGTTGTCATTCGATGAGCGGGATCACATCATTAGGAGAATGATGTGATGGACATGACCCATCCGTTAGTTTAGAATTATGATCGTTACAGTTTCATTGCTACTACTTTCTTCATGACTTATACATGTTCCTCAGACTATGATATTATGCAACTCCCGAATACCAGAGGAACACCTTGTCCGCTATCAAATGTCACAACGTAAATGGGTTATTATAAAGATGCACTATAGGTGTCTCCGAAGGTGTTTGTTGGGTTGGCATACGTCGAGATTAGGATTTGTCAATCCGTGTTTTGGAGAGGTATCTATGGGCCCTCTCGGTAATGCTCATCACTATAAGCCTTGCAAGCATTGTGACTAATGAGTTAGTTGCAGGATGAAGTATTATGGAATGAGTTAAGAGACTTGCCAGTAACAAGATTGAACTTGATATGATGATACCGACAATCGAATCTCGGGCAAGTAACATACCGATGACAAAGGGAACAACATATGATGTTATGCGGTTTAACCGATAAAGATCTTCGTAGAATATGTAGGAACCAATATTAGCATCCAGGTTCCGCTATTGTTTATTGACCGGACGTGTCTCTCGGTCATGTCTACATAGTTCTCGAACCCGTAGGGTCTGCACGCTTAACGTTCGATGACGATTGATATTACGAGTTTATGTCATTTGATGTACCGAAGGTTGTTCAGAGTCCTAGATGAGATCACGGACCTGACGAGGAGTCTCGAAATGGTCGAGACATAAAGTTTGATATATTGGAAGACTATATTCGGACACCAGAATAGTTCCGAGGTGTATCGGGTATTTTCTGGAGTACCGGGGGGGGGGGGTTACAGGAACCCCCCGGGGGGTTATTGGGCCCCATGGGCCAGGTGGTGGAAGAGAGGAGGCAGGAAAAGGTGTGGCGCGTGCCCTCCCCCCTAGCCCAAACAAAATTGGACTAGGGGGCACCCCCCCTTTCCTTCTCGCCTCCCCCTCCTTTCCCCTTCTCCTTGTTGGAATAGGAAAGGGGGGGCGAGTCCTACTTGGAGCAGGATTGCCCCCCCATGGCACGCCTCCTCCCCTGGCTGGCCTCCTCCTCCCTCCCTCCTTTATATACGGGGGAGGGGGCACCCCAAAGACACACAAGTTGGTCTTTAGTCGTGTGCGGTGCCCCCCCCCCCTCCACAGTTTTCCACCTCGGTCATATCGTCGTAGTGCTTAGGCAAAGCCCTGCACCAGTAACTTCATCATCACCATCACCACGTCGTCGTGCTGATGGAACTCTCCCTCGGCCTCTGCTGGATCTAGAGTTCAAGGGACGTCACTGTGCTGAACGTGTGCATATCGTGGAGGTGTCGTGCATTTGGTACTTGATCGGTTGGATCGCGAAGACGTTGGAATACATCAACCGCATTACATAACGCTTCCGCTTTCGGTCTATGAGGGTACATGGGTGCAGTCTCCCTCTCATTTCTATGCATCACCTAGATAGATCTTGCGTGATCGTAGGAATTTTTTAGAAATTGCCACGGTCCCTAATAGTGGCATCCAGGCTAGGTCTATGCGTAGATGTTATATGCATGAGTCGAACACAAGTGAGTTGTGGGCTATAATAGTCATATTCATTACCACCAATGTCATACTTTGATTCGGCGGTATTGTTGGATGAAGCGGCCCGGACCGACATTACATGACCGCATTCATGAGACTGGTTCTACCGACGTGCTTTTGCACAAAGGTGGCTGGCGGGTGTCTGTTTCGCCAACTTTAGTTGAATCAAGTTTGACTACGGCCGGTCCTTGTTGAAGGTTAAAACAACACACTTGACAAAAAATCGTTGTGGTTTTGATGCGTAGGTAAGAACGGTTCTTGCTAGAAGCCCGTAGCAGCCACGTAAAACTTGCAACAACAAAGTATAGGACGTCTAACTTGCTTTTGCAGGGCTTGCTGTGATGTGATATGGTCAAGGCATGATGTGATATAAATTGTTGTATGATATGATCATGTTTTGTAACAAAGTTATCGGCAACTGGCAGGAGCCATATGGTTGTTGCTTTATTGTATGAAATGCAAACCCCATGTAATTGTTTTACTTTATCACTAAGCGGTAACGATAGTCGTAGTAACAATAGTTGGCGAGACGACAGCGATGCTACGATGGATATCAAGGTGTCGCGCCGGGGACGATGGACATCATGACGATGCTTCGGTGATGGAGATCATGAGCACAAGACGATGATGGCCATATCATGTCACATATTTTATTGCATGTGATGTTTATCTTTTATGCATCTTATTCGGCTTAGTACGGCGGTAGAATTATAAGATGATCCCTTACTAAATTTCAAGGTATAAGTGTTGTCCCTAAGTTTGCACTGTTGTGATAGTTCTTCGTGCCGAGACATCACGTGATGATCAGGTGTGATAAGCTCTACGTTCACATACAATGGGTGCAAGCCAATTATGCACACGTAGAATACTCGGGTCAAACTTGACGAGCCTAGCACATGAAGATATGGCCTCGGAACACTGGAGACCGAAAGGTCGAGCGTGAATCATATAGTAGATATGATCAGCATAGTGATGTTCACCATTGAAAACTACTTCATCTCACATGATGGTCGGACATGTATTAGTTGCTTCGGATCACGTGATCATTTAAATGTCTAGAGGGATGTCTATCTAAGTGGGAGTTCTTAAGTAATATAATTAATTGAACTTTAATTTATCATGAACTTAGTCCTGATAGTATTTTGCAAATTATGTTGTAGATCAATAACTCGCGTTGTAGCTTCCCTATGTTTTTTATATGTTCCTAGAGAAAACTAAGTTGAAAGATGATAGTAGCAATGATGCGGACTGGGTCCGTGATTTGAGGTTTATCCTCATTGCTGCACAGTACAATTGCATCCTTAATGCACCGCTAGGTGACAAATGTCACATCCCTAATTCTGGTCTGACCTATGCCAGCTTCCATGTGTGCATCATGTTTAAATTCAAATGAAATTTGAATTGAGGAATTTTCAAAGCCTCGGAATACCCCAAAAAATAACCAACATTTAAATCTTGTCAAATGATTCCAAGAAAATGTTCATGTTATTCTGTAAAAATATTGGCATGAGGTAAAATTCAAACCAATAATTTCGAAATCACAGAAATACTTATTTTGGGCCTTTGACTTAAACCAATGACATATTTGAGTTGAATTTATTTCTGTTATATAAGAAATAAAGTTCAAATATTTTTGTAAGTTTCCTGTGACCTTGGACTAGTTCCTGAGCTCACATGCAATTTACAGAAAGTTAAAAAAATGATTTGATGTTTTAAATCAAATCAAAACCAATTGCAGAAAATAGAAAACATTAATAAATAGAAAAACCAGAGAGAGAGAGAGCCTACCTGGGGCACTTACCTGGCGCCACCAACCGGCCCAGCACTGCAGCTGGCCGGCCCAGCCCACCACCGCCTCCTCCCTGTCGCCTTCCTCCTTGCGCGAGTAGGCAGGGACGCGTACCCGGCGCGCGCGGCCGCACCCCGGCCACCTCATCCCTCCTAGCCTGCCTGGCTCCCCCTCGCCGCGCCTAGACGACACCAGCGCGACGCCTGGACGCCTTGGACCCTCACTCTCTCCCGTGCCTCTCCCTGCCTCATCTCTCTCTCCCTCTCTCTACCGAACCCGAGCGCAGCCGTCGCCACCGACGAGAACCGCCGTGGCCACAGCCACTTCCTCGCCTCGTCGTTGCACCCAGAGGCTCCGCCTCGACCCCCTCTTCCTCTACACCGAGCCACGCGGTCCCGGACGCGCTACAACACCGCCACCGCCGTCGTTTCCCTCGTCGGCCACCGGAGATTGTCGCTGTCAATTCGCTGCCTCCCGAGCTTCCCCGAGCCGCTCTGACGCCTGCTGCAACCGCTGTGAGCCCCTGCCTCTTTCTCCTCTCTCCCCATGCTCGTCCGCGCCTTCTAGCCACCATGGCCATCAGAGCCGATTGCTCCTCGCCGCCGGCCATGTCGCCGCCGTGGCCACCGTCACCTAGAGCCGCAATGGAGCGCGTCACCATGCTCAGGGCACTCCCAGGGGCACGTAGCACACACCAGCGCCTCCCCTAGTGCCCTGCATCGCCTAACCGTCGTTGGCCAAACTCCGGCCACCACCTCAAGCTCGTTTCCGGTGAGCTCCGGCCGTCCCCGCTGCTGCCGCATGCCTCCCAGGGTGCGGGCGAGCCCCAGCTCCCCGCGCGTGCTCTCGGCCGCCCGTTTGGTCGCCGGAGATGCAGACCCGCAGCACGCCGCCGCGTCTGGCCTCACCGGCGGCTAAACGCCGGCAGGCTTTGACCCGTTGACCGGCGGGTTTGACCCCGCTCACTTACTTGACTAGGTGGGGCCCTTTGCTAATTAACCTAGTTTTGGTTTAATCAAAATTAGTTAGTCTAATTAGCTACTGACAAGCGGGGCCCACTGGTCAGGTTGACCTGGACGCCCCGTTGACCCCCTGATGTCACCCTGACGCACTGCTGATGCAATAACTAATTTCTGGATTTATTTTTATTTAGGAAATTCTAGAAAATGCTCTAAACTTCTAAAATTCATAGAAATTTAACCGTAACTCAGAATGAAATAATTTATATATGAAAAATGATCAGAAAAATCCAATCTATCCATCTGCACTGGTTTCATGCATGTTTAAGCTACTTAACCTTGCTGTTCATATCAAAACAAGATAATGCACTTTATGAATTCATAGTTTGAGTTTGAATTTGAATCTTTGGTTCAAATAAGCTCAAACCTTCCTGTTCTTAGCTGCATTAGCCCAAAACACAGCATATTGCCATGTCATGATCATGCATCATATTGTGCATTGCATTGATTGTATTTCTTCTCTGTTGCCGGTATTTGCCCCCTCTCGATAGACGTGTTCCGACAATGAGTTCGATGACACCGATGAAGAGCTATATTATCTTCAGAAGTGCCAGGCAAGCAAAACCCCCTTGTTCATTCTGATATAATCCCACCCTCTCGCTCCTGCTCTCTTTTAATGCATTAGGACAACAACGATTCAACTGTACTTGCTGCGGTAGCTGAACCCCTTATCCTCTGCATGACCTGTCATTGCCACAGTAAATAGATGAAACCCACTAGCATGAGTAGGAGTTGTTTGAGTCCTGATGTGCCTACTCATTCATGCTTGTTTGTCATGCCTGCTACTGCTTAGAGTTGAGTCAGGTCTGATTCATCAGGGATGAATCAGAGGTGTGTGAACATGTCCTGCTGTGTGTGAGCTAAGTGTGTGAACATGATTTGGTAAAGGTAGCGGTGAGAGGCCATGTAGGAGTACATGGTGGGTTGTCTCATTGCAACCGTCCTCAGGAACTGAGTTCTGTGTTTGTGATCCATGAAACAGCTACTACCACGCATTGGGCCCGAAACCAATGGACCCTCTCGGCTTCTTAATCACCCTTGTTCTCTGTCCAGGAGTTGCAACTAGTTTCTGGTGTTTGTAGGATATGTGTTGGAGGCCGTGGGCAGCGCTGACCCGAGGGGTGGGCTGTGATGCGGTAGATACACCGTGGCACGATGTACCGGGCACCCGTTTGGTGTCTCAGGAACCCTGTTCACATCGTTTGGGGCTGTGAGCGAAACCCCGGCCGGATCTCCTCGCGGATGGAACCCGAATAGGCGATAAACCTGGACTAGAGACTTGAGTGTTTAGGTAGGTCGTGGCCGACACCCACGTTGGGCTTCCGCTTGAAGGTTGCCGAGTACATGTCGTGTAAACGGCGGCAAGTGGTGAGAGCGTGTATGAAGAAGTACACCCCTGCAGGGTTAACATCATCTATTCGAATAGCCGTGTTCGTGGAAAAGGACTTCTGGGTTACCTGTACAGTTCATAGAAGTTCATAGACAAGTGAAAGTGGATACTCTAAAATACGCAAGATAAGCATGAGTGCTATGGATGGCGTTCTCGTAGGGAGACGGGAGCGGATCCATAGTGGTGTATTGATATGGTGAATATGTGGACTCGTGTGCGCCATCTCAAAAGAGTTACTTGCAGTCGTAGTTCAGGATAGCCACCGAGTCAAAGCTGGCTTGCTGCAGTTAAACCCCACCATCCCCTTTGTTGATAATGATGCATATGTAGTTAGTTCTGATGTAAGTCTTGCTGGGTACATTTGTACTCACGTTTGCCTATTTTATGTTTTTGCAGAGAGACTTCAGTCTCGCTAGTAGTTCCGCGTGGACTTCGACGTTTAGCTTGATACCTCAGCTACGATCTTGTGCCCTCGGCAGGATCTGGTAGATAGTCAGGCTTCTAAGCCTTTTTCATTTGTAGATGTCTGTACTCAGACATGTTAGTTTCCGCTTGTGCTTGACTTGTATGCTCTGAATGTTGGGTCGTGAGACCTATGTTTGTAATATCTCGCTCCTCGGAGCCTAATGAATAAATACTTGAGTCGTAGAGTCATGTTGTGATGCCATGTTGTATTTGCACATATCGAGCATATTGTGTGTATGTTATTGAAATGCTTGGTATGTGTGGGATCTGACTATCTAGTTGTTTATCCTCAGTAGCCCCTCTTACCGGGAAATGTCTCCTAGTGTTTCCATCGAGCCAGGGTAGCTTGCTACTGCTCCGGAACACTTAGGCTGGCCGGCATGTGTCCTTCTTCATTCCTGTGTCTGTCCCTTCGGGGAGATGTCACGCGATGAATACCGGAGTCCTGTTAGCCCGCTACAGCCCGGTTCACCGGAGTCCTGCTAGCCCAGTGCTACAGCCTGGATTCACTCGCTGATGACCGACACGTTCGATGCTGGGTCATGGATGCCTGTCCCTGTAAGTCTGTGCCACTTTGGGTTTACGACTAGCCATGTCAGCCCGGGCTCCTTATCATATGGATGCTAGCGACACTATCATATACGTGTGCCAAAAGGCGCAAACGGTCCCGGGCAAAGGTAAGGCGACACCCGTGGGAATACCGTGCGTGAGGCCGCAAAGTGATATGAGGTGTTACATGCTAGATCGATGTGGCATTGAGTCGGGGTCCTGACAGCTTTGGTATCAGAGCCTGACTGCCTGTAGGATTACCAAGCCAAACTGGTCGAAGTTGTGTCTAGAAATGCTTTAGTTATGTAAGGGAATTGAATGTGGGAGGGAACGTAAGGCTCTTTTTACTCCTTATACCTCATGGCCTTCTGATCTGAGTCAACCTCTTCTCTTCTACGGGGATTAAGAACTAAGCCTTCTCATCTATCTATCAGGAGGACATGTTACTAATCCGTAGACTTATAGAATTGATGGTCTTAAGCCTCTGTTCAGTTTCTACTACTTCTGTACGTTAACTGTTGATCTCGAAACCTTGATATTGTACTTCTGAGTGGTTATGCCACCATTTTTGTGAATGTCTCAAATCTTTTCTGAGCATTTACAGCCGTTATGTTGTCCGAGTCATCCTAGGTTTCTACAATATTCTGATGCATTTGCAAATCCCTTCCTCCTGTTCCCGATGTCCCGTTGGGCCATATTAACCATACTAATCGGTGAGTTGAGGTACTCTATTGCCTCGGAATTTATGTTGGAGCTATTAATATGACCCTAGGTGTCTAGAGGATCATCTAGTAGTCTAGCCATGTTTTGTATTCCTAGTGTGATCATTCTGGCCGTCATCCTCGAAAGCATCCCGTGATGCCACTTAGTTAGTAGGCATTTCACTTCTGAGTTTTGAACCCGAGATTCACCCTACTTACTTCATGTTGATAGTAATTGCTAGCTCCTTTAGGATATTAGTAACCTTTGCGATAGTCCTCGAGGTCCATGGTATATCGTTCTTCCAAATACCATGAACCATTCTTGGCAGGAGTTCTTTTGAACCAAAAGATCACAACAAGAGTGCTCTCGATGAGTTCTCCATTCATAATTGCGACTCTGCCAGTTCTACTTTTCTGCATGGGTTATCCGGAAGAAACTTGTTGAACTTGGTTCAACATACTAACCTACGCATCCACAACTTAGAAAACCATATGTTCCTTTGAGTTGTCCATCTTTAGTTGTCTTCTGACCTTCACCTATCAATTGATAGTCAAGAGTATGCGTGCATTCGTTTATCGATGCCTATTACTCTTGTGGTCCGTCAAGCCATTCTATTCTAGAATGACTAGGAGAAACAAACTCCAGAACCTGATCCATATCCGGGATTGGGTCAAAGAAGTTGTGCTCCGCAGATCAAATTGCTAATCCAGCTTTTGTTCTGCTCTACCTTGGAGTATTATTATCTTTATATTAAGAATATCATGGGAATTGCACACCATCCTATGAACTCTTGATACAGTAATACATTCTTGCCATCATTCTTCATTCCTCGGTTTCCATGTTATTGTAACCGGAATGCCGACAAGTGAATCATGGTGTGTGAAATCAATACTGCTAGCAACTCCGTTGCTTAGTAGTTAAATGGACGATAACCTCATTCTTAGCGTGTTGATTATTGAATCATCATTCTAAGATAGATTGTGCTACCTAGTCCTTATTCCTGGTGCACTCTCCGATCAATGAGTCAGGATTATTCAATCCTTGCTTATTTGATCATAATCGTCTTGCCCTGAAAAGCAAGATTGTTTCCGATCTTAGTAACATATCGGTGGTTCGTGATTTTCCGTATATCTTCTCGGAAGTATAACCAGGTTGTCACCTGACCGCTATGTTGAGTTCGTGATCAAGTAGGTTTCTTATAAACCACCCCTTCTCCAAGAATCTGTGTTGGGTACCCTGAGCTAGTTGGTTAAGCTAAACAACAACTTGGAGAGTTGGAAGATAAAAGCTTTCCTGGCTTAGTTCATTTTAAGGGATATCTTTTTGTGTGTGTTGAAGAAAGATGATATCTTCATCAATTGATCCTCGAGACCAGTTGCTGGAGCTATTGTCTTGCCAAAACTTTGATTTGAGTGTGGGCTATTCTCAAATCAAATCAGAACCAACGATGTTTGTAATGTTGTCTTACTCGTGGATTTTCCTCGAGCATACACCATTATGTCTTTTGGGTCTGACCAATACTATCACCTTGTTCACATAGTTATGGAATTCCATCTCCATGGGAATCTGGATGAATTGTTGTTGAGCCCATCGACAACACCCTTATCTCCTCCATGATTTTGTTGAACATTAAGCTAGAGTTGGAAACTTCTATAGGCATTATCTTCATGTCCCGTTCATGAAGAATATGTTTGGATGTAAGAAGTGACTTCCTCAGATTCACGTGCATTTAATGTAAGTTGCCGCCGTGAATTCGATAAAGTCAATGTTGCTTCCTTGGAATCATCCCAAGTTAGTCACACATGTGCAAAGTATACTATGGTTTGGTAGATTAATTACCTCCACTCCATACGTATTCCGTAGCACACCAAGCCACTGATTGATTTGTTCAAGGAGAAGAAGTTCCTTCTTAAGAGCAAGACTTATGCAAGGACTTCGATATCCTCGATGATGGTTCCCCTCCTGAACTCGGTAGTGTTTTATTATAAGACTACTGTGTGGTCATGCTTGTCTCGGACAACGTGTTCACATGTTGTAGCAGAAGCAGCTCATGTTTTGGAGCCTGCTACCGTAGTTCATTCCCCGAGAATCACGCAAGGTCATCTCGTCGATTTGTGTTGCAAACTTTCATTTTTCTTTCTAGACTTGATGAGTCTGGAATATCCTAACACCAACCAGATCTGAATCTCGGGCAGATATGATGGTTGGAACGTTTCCCAAGAACGATAATAATGGTCTCACTGTAACCGGTAAAGTGGATGTCGTGGCCAACACACCTAGCCGGAAGGCCTATTATTATAGTATCTTGGTTGAGGAAGTTGGTCACCTCCCCATAAGGACTTCGTAGGATTTACTCCTTAGTTGTTCCTTATGGATTTTCTTTTGTGCTTCCGAAGTCCGACCTTTTACTTGATGTTCTAGATACCAAACCATGCAAATGGGTTACGCTAGCACATCAAGGAGAGCATTAGAAGCGGAGTGTCAAATGTCTCTCGGTCGATCATCCAGATTTTGTTTCCTTAGCCTCGCTAAGGTGAAATCTGAGAAGGTGTTATCTTCCTTTGCATCTGCATCATCCATCATTATTCATCATGGTAGTATGTTGTGTTGACAGGATCCTTGACACGGAGATTGGTAAACCCTGATGAATATGGAAATGCTCAAGTTCTTGAGAGCACGCACAAGCGCTAGGTGTTATCATCGGCACTAAATGGGATTGCTCTCAGTTTCCTCGGTTATGCTATAACTTTTCAAACAGTGGACTCACTCTCTACTGTTGAGCTTCTCCCCAGTTACTAAAATCATCCCTTGTGTTGTTTTCAACAAGGTAATCCACATCATCCATTCTAATCCGGGTATGCCCTTCTACCGAACCCCTTCAAATGATTGCTTGTGAATTGCCTTAGGCTGGTATAAAGAGTTTCAATGATCTCTGAATCAAAGGTAATTCTTTCTGCCACTTAAGGGGATATATCTACGAGTCACCATCCCTAAGGTGTCTTGTTGTGGTATCATGGCAACTCAACTCCTCGCTGCGTTGACAACCGATTACCACCTTCTTAAGTGCGGAATTATTGTCCACCTAGTGAACCTTCGACATCTGTTCCACTCCATCCCTTTGGATTAATGCTTCGTATCTCATCTCGAGAGATGTTCTTACCTCTCACTCCATGAGTTGATCTTGAATAATCGATCTTCGAGGAGATCGTTTTCTGGAGAGTCTCCTTCTGTCATTATCGTGTTGGATGAAGACCTCGCAAGCGAAGACGTCAAGATCGATTGAGTCAACAGATCAACACCCTCGATAAGACAGTTGGATCATGAAGTTTGTGATACTTAGCGTCCCCTTTGTCTTCTTACCTCACGTCTTGAATCTCGGGACGAGATTCTTGTTTATTGGGGGTAAGTTGTCACATCCCTAATTCTGGTCTGACCTATGCCAGCTTCCATGTGTGCATCATGTTTAAATTCAAATGAAATTTTAATTGAGGAATTTTCAAAGCCTCAGAATACCCCTAAAAATAACCAACATTTAAATCTTATCAAATGAGTCCAAGAAAATGTTCATGTTATTCTGTAAAAATATTGGCATGAGGTAAAATTCAAACCAATAATTTTGAAATCACAGAAATATTTATTTTGGGCCTTTGACTTAAACCAATGACATATTTGAGTTGAATTTATTTCTGTTATATAAGAAATAAAGTTCAAATATTTTTGTAAGTTTCCTGTGACCTTGGACTAGTTCCTGAGCTCACATGCAATTTACAGAAAGTTAAAAAAATGATTTGATGTTTTAAATCAAATCAAAACCAATTGCAGAAAATAGAAAACATTAATAAATAGAAAAACAAGAGAGAGAGAGAGCCTACCTGGGGCACTTACCTGGCGCCACCAACCGGCCCAGCACTGCAGCTGGCCGGCCCAGCCCACCACCGCCTCCTTCCTGTTGCCTTCCTCCTTGCGCCAGTAGGCAGGGATGCGTGCCCGGCGCGCGCGGCCGCACCCCGGCCACCTCCTCCCTCCTAGCCTGCCTGGCTCCCCCTCGTCGCGCCTAGACGACGCCAGCGCGACGCCTGGATGCCCTGGACCCTCACTCTCTCCCGTGCCTCTCCCTGCCTCGTCTCTCTCTCCCTCTCTCTACCAAACCCGAGCGCAGCCGTCGCCACCGACGAGCACCGCCATGGCTACAGCCACTTCCTCGCCTCGTCGTTGCGCCCAGAGGCTCCGCCTCAACCCCCTCTTCCTCTACACCGAGCCACGCGGTCCCGGACGCGCTGCAACACCGCCACCACCGTCATTTCCCTCGTCGGCCACCGGAGATTGTCGCCGTCGATTCGCCGCCTCCCGAGCTTCCCCGAGCCGCTCTGACGCCTGCTGCAACCGCTGTGAGCCCCAGCCTCTTTCCCCTCTCTCCCCATGCTTGTCCGCGCCTTCTAGCCACCATGGCCATCGGAGTCGATTGCTCCTCGCCGCCGGCCATGTCGCCGCCGTGGCCACCGTCACCTAGAGCCGCAACGGAGCGCGTCACCGTGCTCAGGGCACTCCCAGGGGCACGTAGCACACACCAGCGCCTCCCCTAGTGCCCTGCATCGCCTAACCGCCATTGGCCGAACTCCGGCTGCCGCCTCGAGCTTGTTTCCGGTGAGCTCCGGCCGTCCCCGCTGCTTCCGCATGCCTCTCTGGATGCGGGCGAGCCCCAGCTCCCCGCGCGTGCTCTCGGCCGCCCGTTTGGTCGCCGTAGACGCAGACCCGCAGCATGCCGCCGCATCTGGCCTCGCCGGCGGCTAAACGCCGGCAGGCTTTGACCCATTGACCGGCAGGTTTGACCCCGCTGACTTAGTTGACTAGGTGGGGCCCTCTGCTAATTAACCTAGTTTTGGTTTAATCAAAATTAGTTAGTCTAATTAGCTGCTGACAAGCAGGGCCCACTGGTCAGGTTGACCTGGACGCCCCGTTGACCCCCTGACGTCACCCTGATGCACTGCTGATGCAATAACTAATTTCTGGATTTATTTTTATTTAGGAAATTCCAGAAAATGCTCTAAACTTCTAAAATTCATAGAAATTTAACCGTAACTCAGAATGAAATAATTTATATATGAAAAATGATCAGAAAAATCCAATCTATCCATCTGCACTCGTTTCATGCATGTTTAAGCTACTTAACCTTGCTGTTCATATCAAAACATGATAATGCACTTTATGAATTCATAGTTTGAGTTTGAATTTGAACCTTTGGTTCAAATAAGCTCAAACCTTCCTGTTCTTAGCTGCATTAGCCCAAATCACAACATATTGCCATGTCATGATCATGCATCATATTATGCATTGCATTGATTGTATTTCTTCTCTGTTGTCGATATTTGCTCCCTCTCGATAGACGTGTTCCGACGATGAGTTCGATGACACCGATGAAGAGCTATATTATCTTCAGAAGTGCCAGGAAAGCAAAACCCCCTTGTTCATTCCGATATAATCCCACCCTCTCGCTCCTGCTCTCGTTTAATGCATTAGGACAACAACAATTCAACTGTACTTGCTGCGGTAGCTGAACCCCTTATCCTCTGCATGACCTGTCATTGCCACGGTAAATAGATGAAACCCACTAGCATGAGTAGGAGTTGTTTGAGCCCTGATGTGCCTACTCATTCATGCTTGTTTGTCATGCCTGCTATTGCTTAGAGTTGTGTCAGGTCTGATTCATCCGGGATGAATCAGAGGTGTGTGAACATGTCCTACTGTGTGTGAGCTAAGTGTGTGAACACGATTTGGTAAAGGTAGCGGTGAGAGGCCATGTAGGAGTACATGGTGGGTTGTCTCATTGCAACCGTCCTCAGGAACTGAGTTCTGTGTTTGTGATCCATGAAACACCTATACCATGCATTGGGCCCGAAACCAATGGACCCTCTCGGCTTCTTAATCACCCTTGTTCTCTGTCCAGGAGTTGCAACTAGTTTCTGGTGTTTGTAGGATATGTGTTGGAGGCCGTGGGCAGCGCTGGCCCGAGGGGTGGGCTGTGATGCGGTAGATACACTGTGGCACGATGTACCGGGCGCCCGTTTGGTGTCTCGGGAACCCTGTTCACATCGTTTGGGGCTGTGAGCGAAACCCCGGCCGGATCTCCTTGCGGATGGAACCCGAATAGGCGATAAACCTGGACTATAGACTTGAGTGTTTAGGTTGGTCGTGGCCGACACCCACGTTGGGCTTCCACTTGAAGGTTGCCAAGTACATGTCGTGTAAACGCCGGTAAGTGGTGAGAGCGTGTGTGAAGAAGTACACCCCTGCAGGGTTAACATCATCTATTCGAATAGCCGTGTCCACGGAAAAGGACTTCTGGGTTGCCTGTACAGTTCATAGACAAGTGAAAGTGGATACTCTAAAATACGCAAGATAAGCGTGAGTGCTATGGATGGCGTTCTCGTAGGGAGACGGGAGCGGATCCATAGTGGTGTATTGATATGGTGAATATGTGGACTCGTGTGCGCCACCTCAAAAGAGTTACTTGCAGTCGTAGTTCAGGATAGCCACCGAGTCCAAGCTGGCTTGCTGCAGTTAAACCCCACCATCCCCTTTGTTGATAATGATGCATGTGTAGTTAGTTCTGATGTAAGTCTTGCTGGGTACATTTGTACTCACGTTTGCGTATTTTATGTTTTTGCAGAGAGACTTCGGTCTCGCTAGTAGTTCCGCGTGGACTTCGACGTTTAGCTTGATACCTCAGCTATGATCTTGTGCCCTCGGCAGGATCTGGTAGATAGTCAGGCTTCTAAGCCTTTTTCATTTGTAGATGTCTGTACTCAGACATGTTAGTTTCCGCTTGTGCTTGACTTGTATGCTCTGAATGTTGGGTCGTGAGACCCATGTTTGTAATATCTCGCTCCTTGGAGCCTAATGAATAAATACTTGAGTCGTAGAGTCATGTTGTGATGCCATGTTGTATTTGCACATATCGAGCATATTGTGTGTATGTTATTGAAATGCTTGGTATGTGTGGGATCTGACTATCTAGTTGTTTATCCTCAGTAGCCCCTCTTACCGGAAAATGTCTCCTAGTGTTTCCACTGAGCCAGGGTAGCTTGCTACTGCTCCGGAACACTTAGGCTGGCCGGCATGTGTCCTTCTTCGTTCCTGTGTCTGTCCCTTCGGGGAAATGTCACGCGATGAATACCGGAGTCCTGTTAGCCCGCTACAGCCCGGTTTACCGGAGTCCTGCTAGCCCAGTGCTACAGCCTGGATTCACTCGCTGATGACCGACACGTTCGATGCTGGGTCATGGATGCCTGTCCCTGTAAGTCTGTGCCACTTTGGGTTTACGACTAGCCATGTCAGCCCGGGCTCCTTATCATATGGATGCTAGCGACACTATCATATACGTGTGCCAAAAGGCGCAAACGGTCCCGGGCAAAGGTAAGGCGACACCCGTGGGAATACCGTGCATGAGGCCGCAAAGTGATATGAGGTGTTACATGCTAGATCGATGTGGCATTGAGTCGGGGTCCTGACAACAAACCTATTGCAGGAGCAGATGCAGACGTTATGAATGTTTGGCTAGCTCAATATGATGACTACTTGATAGTTTAGTGTACCATTCTTTAAGGCTTAGAACCGGGATTTCAAAACCGTTTTAAAGCATCACGAAGCAAATGAGATGTTCCAAGAGCTGGAATTCGTATTTCAGACTCATGCCAGTGCCAATAGGTATGAGACCCCTGACAAGTACTTCGCCTAAAATATGGAGGAGAATTGCTCAGCTAGTGAGCATGTGCTCAGAATGTCTAGGTACTACAATCGCTTGAATCAAGTGGGAGTTAATCGTCCAGATAATATTGTGATTGATACAGTTCTCTAGTCACCATCACCAAGTTACTGGAACTTCGTGATGAACTATAGTATGCAAGGGATGATGAAAACGATTCCCGAGCTCTTTGTGATGCTGAAATCGATGAAGGTAGAAATCAATAAAGAGCATCAAGTGTTGATGATTGACAAGACCACTAGTTTCAAGAAAAGGGGAAAGGGAAGATAGGGAACTTCAAGAAGAATAGCAAGCAAGTTACTACTCTCGTGAAGAATCCCAAAGCTGGACCTAAGCCTGAAACTGAGTGCTTCTACTACGAAGGAAATGATCACTAGAAGCAGAAACTCTCTCGAATATTTTGGCGGATAAGAAGGATGGAAAAGTGAACAAAGGTATATTTGATATACATGTTATTGATGTGTACCATACTAGTGCTCGTAGTAACCCCTGGGTATTTGATACTTGTTCGGTTGCTAAAATTATTAACTCGAAACAGGAGTTGCAGAGTAAATAGAGACTAGTTAAGGATGAAGTGACGATGAGTGTTGGAAGTGGTTCCAAGATTGATATGATCATCATCGTACACTCCCTATACTTTCGGGGTTAGTGTTGAACCTAAATAAATGTTATTTGGTGTTTGCGTTGAGCATGAATATGATAGATCATGTTAATTGCAATTAGGTTATTCATTTAAGACAGAGAATAATTGTTATTCTGTTTACATGAATAAAACCTTCTATGGTCATACACCCAATGTTGATGGTTTATTGAATCTCGATCGTGGTAATACACATATTCAAAGTATTGATGCCAAAAGATGCAAAGTTGATAATGATAGTGCAACTTATTTGTGGCACTGCCATTTGGGTCATATCGGTGTAAAGCGCATAAAGAAACTCCATAAAGATGGACTTCTGGAATCACTTGATTATGAATCATTTGATGCTTGTGAACCATGCCTTGTGGGAAAGATGACTCAACCTCCATTCTCCGGAACAATGGAACGAGCACTCATTGGAAATAATACATACCGATGTATGCGGTCCAATGAGTGTTGATGCTCGTGGTGGGTATCGTTATTTTCTGACCTTCGGAGATGATTTGAGCAGATATGGGTATATCTACTTAAAGAAACACATGTCTGAAACATTTGAAAAGTTCAAAGAATTTCAGAGTGAAGTGGAGAATCATCGTAACAAGAAAATAAAGTTTCTATGATCTAATCATGGAGGAGAATATTTGAGTTACGAGTTTGGCCTTCATTTAAAACAATGTGGAATAGTTTCACAGCTCACGCCACCTAGAACACCACAGCGTAACGGTGTGTCCGAACGTCGTAACCGCACTTTATTGGATATGGTGTGATCTATGATGTCCCTTACCGATTTACCACTGTTGTTTTGGGGTTATGCATTAGTGACAGCTGCATTCACATTAAATAGGGCACCATCAAAGTCCGTTGAGACAATGCCTTATGAACTGTGGTTCGGCAAGAAACCAAAGTTGTCGTTTCTTAAAGTTTGGGGCTGCAATGCTTATGTGAAAAAGCTTCAACCTGATAAGTTCGAACCCAAATCGTAGAAATATATCTTCATAGGATACCCAAAAGAAACGGTTTGGTACACCTTCTATCACAGATCCGAAGGCAAGATATTCATTGCTAAGAATGGATCCTTTCTAGAGAAGGAGTTTTCTCTCGAAAGAAGTGAGTGGGAGGAAAGTAGAACTTGATGAGGTAATAGTACCTTCTCCTGAATTGGAAAGTAGTTCATCACAGAAATCAGTTCTGGTGATTCCTACACCAAGTAGCGAGGAAGCTAATGATGATGATCATGAAACTTCAGATCAAGTTACTACCGAACCTCGTAGGTCAACCAGAGTATGATCCGCAACAGAGTGGTACGGTAATCCTATTCTGAAAGTCATGTTACTAGACCATGATAAACCTACGAACTATGAGGAAGCGATGATGAGCCCAAATTTCGTGAAATGGCTTGAGGCCATGAAATCTGAGATGGGATCCATGTATGAGAACAAAGTATGGACTTTGGTGGACTTGCCCGATGATCGGCAAGCCATATTAAATAAATGGACCTTCAAGAGGAAGACGAATGCTGATAGTAGTGTTACTATCTACAAAGCTCAACTTGTCGCAAAAGGTTTTCGACAAGTTCAAGGAGTTGACTATGATGAGACTTTCTCACCCATAGCGATGCTTAAGTCTGTCCGAATCATGTTAGCAATTGTCGCATTTTATGATTATGAAATTTGGCATATGGATGTTAAAACTGCATTCTTGAATGGATTTCTGGAATAAGAGTTGTATATGATGCAACCAGAAGGTTTTGTCGATCCAAAAGGTGCTAACAAAGTGTCCAAGCTCCAGCGATCCTTTTATGGACTGGTGCAAGCCTCTCGGAGTTGGAATAAACACTTTGATAGCGTGATCAAAGCATATGGTTTTATACAAACTTTTGGAGAAGCTTGTATTTACAAGAAAGTGAGTGGGAGCACTACAACCTTTCTGATAAGTATATGTGAATGACATATTGTTGATCGCAAATGATGTAGAATCTTTTGGAAAGCATAAAGGAGAGTTGGAAAGGAGATTTTCAAAGAAAGACCTCGGTGAAGCTGCTTACATATTGGGCATCAAGATCTATAGAGATAGATCAAGATGCTTGATAAGATTTTTCAATAAGTACATACCTTGACAAGTTTTTAAAGAGTTGAAAATGGATCAATCAAAGAAGGAGTTCTTGCATGTATCACAAGGTGTAAAGTTGAGTAAGACTCAAAACCCGACCACAACAGAAGATAGAATGAGATTGAAAGTCATTCCCTATGCATAAGTCATAGGTTCTATAAACTATGCCATGCTATGTACCAGACCAGTTGTGTGCCTTGCTATGAGGTTTGGCAAGGGGGTACAATAGTGATCCAGGAGTTGCACACTGTATAGCGATCAAAGTTATCTTTAGTTACCTAAGAGGACTAAGGAAATATTTCTCAGTTATGGAGGTGATAAAAGAGTTTGTCGTGAAGAGTTACGTCGATGCAAGCTTTTACATCAATCCAGATGACTCTAAGTCTCAATCTGGATACATGTTGAAAGTGGGAGCAATTAGCTAGAGTAGCTCCGTGTAGAGCATTGTAGACATAGAATATTTGCAAAATACATAAGACTCTGAATGTGACAGACCTGTTGACTAAACTTCTCTCACAAGCAAAACATGATCACACCTTAGTACACTTTGGGTGTTAATCACATAGCAATGTGAACTAGATTATTGACTCTAGTAAACCTTAGGGTGTTGGTCACATGGTGATGTGAACTATGGGTGTTAATCACATATAGATGTAAACTATTGGTGTTAAATCACATGGTGATGAGAACTAGATTATTGACTATAGTGCAAGTGGGAGACTGATGGAAATATGCCCTGGAGTCAATAATAAAGTTGTTATTTATATTTCCTTATATCATGATAAATGTTTATTATTCATGCTAGAGTTATATTAACCAGAAACTTAGTACATGTGTGAATACATAAACAAAACAAAGTGTCCATAGTATGCCTCTACTTGACTAGCTCGTTAATCAAAGATGGTTATGTTTCCTAACCATAGACATGTGTTGTCATTTGAGGAACGAGATCACATCATTAGGAGAATGATGTGATGGACATGACCCATCCATTAGCTTAGCATTATGATCATTACTGTTTCATTGCTACTATTTTCTTCATGACTTATACATGTTCCTCAGACTATGATATTATGCAACTCCCGAATACCATAGGAACACCTTGTGTGCTATCAAACGTCACAGCGTAAATGGGTGATTATAAAGATGCTCTACAGGTGTCTCTGAAGATGTTTGTTGGGTTGGCATAGATCGAGATTAGGATTTGTCCCTCCGTGTTTCGGGGAGGTATCTCTGGGCCCTCTCGGTAATGCTCATCACAATAAGACTTGCAAGCATTGTGACTAATGAGTTATTTACGGGATGAAGTATTATGGAACGAGTAAAGAGACTTGCCGGTAATGAGATTGAACTAGGTATGATGATACCGACGATCGAATCTCGGGCAAGTAACATACCGATGACAAAGGGAACAATGTATGTTGTTATGCGGTTTGACCGATAAAGATCTTCATAGAGTATGTAGGAACCAATATGAGCATCCAGGTTCCTCTATTGGTTATTGACCGGAGATGTGTCTCAGTCATGTCTACATAGTTCTCGAACCCGTAGTGTCCGTACGCTTAACGTTTGATGACGATTGGTATTATGAGTTTATGTGATTTGATGTACCGAAGGTTGTTCGAGTCCCGGATGAGATCACGGACATGACGAGGAGTCTCGAAATGGTCGAGACATAAAGATTGATATATTGGAAGACTATATGCGGACACCAGAATAGTTCCGAGGTGTATCGGGTATTTGAGGGGTTACCGGAACCCCCCGGGGGGTTATTGGGCCTCATGGGCCAAGTGGTGGAAGAGAGGAGGCAGTCCAAGGTGTAGCGCATGCCCTACCCCTAGCCCAAACCAAATTGGACTAGGAGCGGCGGCCCCCATTTCCTTCTCTCCCCCCCTCCTTTCCCCTTCTCCTTGTTGGAATAGGAAAGGGGGGCCGAATCCAACTTGGAGTAGGATTGCCCCCACCCCCACCCCCCATGGCGCGCCTCCTCCCCTGGCCGGCCTCCTCCTTCCTCCCTCCTTTATATACGGGGGAGGGGGGCACTGCTATGTCTTGAGCTTGCGTCTGTTTTCCTTGAAGAGGAAAGGGTGATGTAGCACAGTAGCGTAAGTATTTCCCTCAGTTTTTGAGAACCAAGGTATCAATCCAGTAGGAGGCTTCTCAACAAGTCCCATGAACCTACACAAACAAACAAAGAACTCGCAACCAACACGACAAAGGGGTTGTCAATCCCTTCACGGCCACTTGCGAAAGTGAGATCTGATAGAGATAATATGATAAGATAAATATATTTTTGGTATTTTATAATATAGATGCAGAAAATAAAGATGCAAATAAAAGTAGATTGGAAGCAAATATGATAAGAGATAGACCCGGGGGCCATAGGTTTCACTAGTGGCTTCTCTCAAGAGCATAAGTATTACGGTGGGTGAACAAATTACTGTCAAGCAATTGATAGAAAAGCGAATAATTATGACGTTATCTAGGCATGATCATGTATATAGGCATCACGTCCGCAACAAGTAGACCGACTCCTGCCTACATCTACTACTATTACTCCACACATCGACCGTTATCCAACATGCATCTAGAGTATTAAGTTCATAAGAACAGAGTAACACATTAAGCAAGATGACATGATGTAGAGGGATAAACTCAAGCAATATGATATAAACCCCATCTTTTTATCCTCGATGGCAACAATACAATACGTGTCTTGCAACCCTTTCTGTCACTGGGTAAGAACACCACAAGATTGAACCCAAATCTAAGCACTTCTCCCATGGCAAGAAAGATCAATCTAGTAGGCCAAACCAAACCGATAATTCGAAGAGACTTGCAAAGATAACTCAATCATATAAAAGAATTCAGAGAAGATTCAATTATTATCCATAGATAAATCTGATCATAAACCCACAATTCATCGGATCTCGACAAACACACCGCAAAAAGAGATTACATCGAATAGTTCTCCACAAGAGAGGGGAAGAACATTGTATTGAGATCCAAAAAGAGAGAAGAAGCCATCTAGCTAACAACTATGGACCCAAAGGTCTGTGGTAAACTACTCACAACTCATCAGAAGGGCTATGGTGTTGATGTAGAAGCCCTCCATGGTGGATTCCCCCTCCGGCAGAACGACGGAGACGGCTCCAAGATGGGATCTCGCGGATACAGAAGTTTACGGCAGTGGAAATTGTATTGAGGTTGCTCCCTGGATGTTTTCGGGTACGTAGGCTTATATGGGAGGAAGAAGTACGTCGGTGGACGCCCGAGGGGCCCACAAGATAGGGGGCATGCCCTATAGGGGGGGCGCCCTCCTATCTCGTGGGGGCTCCGGCTGTTTCTTGACTTTCACTCCAAGTCCTCTGGATCACGTTCATTCCAAAAATCACGCTCCTGAAGGTTTCATTCCGTTTGGACTCCGTTTGATATTCCTTTTCTTCGAAGTACTGAAATAGGCAAAAAAAACCGCAATACGGGTTGGGCCTCCGGTTAGTAGGTTAGTCCCAAAAATGATTATAATGTATAAAATAAAGCCCATAAACATCCAAAACAGTTAATATAATAGCATGTAACAATCAAAAATTATAGATACGTTGGAGACGTATCAAGCATCCCCAAGCTTAATTCCTGCTCGTCCTTGAGTAGGTAAATGATAAAAATAGAATTTTTGATGTGAAATGCTACCTAGAATATTCTCAATATAATTTTCTTTATTGTGGCATGAATGTTCAGATCCAAATGATTCAAGATAAAAGTTCATATTGACAAAAGAAATAGCAATACTTCAAGCATACTAATAAAAGCAATCATGTCTTCTCAAAATAACATGGCTTAATAAAGTTCATCCCTACAAAATCATATAGTTAGGCTATGCTTCATTTTCGTCACACAAAGATGTTCCCAACTTCTATACCCCCGATGACAAGCCAAACAATTGTTTCGTACTTAAGTAATCTCAAACTTTTTCAACCTTCACGCAACACATGAGCATGAGCCATGGATATAGCACTATGGGTGGAATAGAATAATGATTGGGGATTGTATGGAGAAGACAAAAAAGGAGAAAGTCTCACATTGACGAGGATAATCAACGGGCTATGGGAATGCCCATCAATTGATGTCAACATGAGGAGTAGGGATTGCCATGCAACGGATGCACTGGAGCTATAAATGAATGAAATCTCAACAAAAGAAAACTTGTGGGTGTGCATCCAACTTGCTTGCTCACGAAGACCTAGGGCATTTCAGGAAGCCAATCGTAGGAATATACAAGCCAAGTTCTATAACGAAATATTCCACTAGTATATGAAAGTGACAACCTATGAGACTCTCTACATGAAGAACATGGTGCTACTCTGAAGCACAATATATGAGACTCAATAAAGAACAAGGTGCTACTTTGAAGCACAAGTGTAGAAAAAGAGATAGTAGCATTGCCCTTTTTATTTATTTTCTTCTTCTTTTTCCTTTTTTTATTTTTTTTATTTTTTTCCTTTTCTTTTTTTTTCTTTTAGCCTTTTTTGGCCTTTCTTTTTTTCTTTTTGGGCAATGCTCTAATAATGATGATCATCACACTTTTATTGATTACAACACATGAATTACAACTCAAAACTAGAACAAGATATGACTCTATATGAATGCCTCCGGCGGTGTACCGGGATGGTGCAATGAATCAAGAGTGACATGTATAAAAATTATGCATGGTGGCTTTGCCACAAATACGATGTCAACTACATGATCATGCAATGGCAATATGACAAAAGTAATGTATGTCATGATGATGATGAACGAAACGGTGGAAAGTTGCATGGCAATATATCTCGGAATGGCTATGGAAATGCCATAAATAGGTAGGTATGGTGGCTGTTTTGAGGAAGATATAAGGAGGTTTACGTGTGATAGAGCGTATCATATCACAGAGTTTGGATGCACCGGCGAAGTTTGCACCAACTCTCAAGGTGAGAAAGGGCAATGCACGGTACCAAAGAGGCTAGCAATGATGGAAAGGTAAAAGATCATATAATCCATGAACTCAACATTAGTCAAAAGAACTCATATACTTATTGCAAAAATTTAGAAGTCATCAAAAACCAAGCACTACGCGCATGCTCCTAGGGGGATAGATTGGTAGGAAAAGACCATCGCTCGTCCCCGACCGCCACTCATAAGGATGCACAAGCCAGGTACACTTCATGATTCAAATTTGTTACACAACTTTAACCATACGTGCATGCTACGGGACTTGCTAACTTCAACACAAGCATTCTTTAAATTCATAATCACCCAACTAGCATGACTTTAATATCACTACCTCCCTATCTCAAAACAATCATCAAGTATCAAGTTGATCATAGCATCTAATTCACTTCCTATGATAGTTTTTATTATACCCAATTTGGATGCTCATCATTCTAGGACCAACTCATAACCAAAGCAAATACCATGTTGTTCTAAGAGACTATCAAAATAATATAAGTGAAGCATGAGAGACTAGCAATTTCTTCAAAATTAATCCACCGCCATGCTCTAAAAGATATAAGTGAAGCACTAGAGCAAAAACTATCAAGCTCAAAAGATATAAGTGAAGCACATAGAGTATTCTAATAAATTTCAAGCAAATAGGCATCTCCCAAAAGGTGTGTTACAGCAAGGATTATTGTAGTAAACTAACAAGCAAAGACCAATATAATACATGAAGCTCCAAGCAAAACACATATCATGTGGTAAATAAAAATATAGCTCTAAGTAAAGTTACCAATGAACGAAGACGAAAGAGGGGATGCCTTCCGGGGGCATCCCCAAGCTTAGGCTTTTGGCTATTCTTGAATATCTTGGCGTGCCTTGGGAGTCCCTTGGCACTTAGGCTTTTGTCACCCTTTATTCCATAGTCCATCAAATCTTTACCCAAAACTTGAAAACTTCACAACACAAAACTCAACAGGAAATCTTATAAGCTCCATTAGTGAAAGAAAACAAAACCACCACATAAGGTACTGTAATGAACTCATTCTTTATTTAAATTGGTGTTAAACCTACTGTATTCCAAGTTCTCTATGGTTCATACCCTTACATACTATCCATAGATGCATCAAAATAAGTAAACAACACACGAAAAACAGAATCTGTCAAAAACAGAACAGTCTGTAGCAATCTGTAGCTAAAGCAAACTTCTAGAACCTAAAAAATCCTACCAAAATAGGAAGTCCTAAATAATTTGCTTATTGAACGGCAGAAAAAAGAATCAATGCAAAATCTTGTTCCTGTGATTTATTGAATTGTTTCTCGTGAGTGCAAAGTTTCTGTTTTTCAGCAGAATCAAATCAACTCATATCATAGGTTATCCTATAGGTTCTACTTGGCACAAACACTAAATAAAACATGAAAACACATATAAACATAAGGTAGAAACAAAATTTAACACTAAACAGGAACAAAAACAAAAAACATAAAGAAAATTTGGTTGCCTCCCAACTAGCGCTATCGTTTAACGCCCCTAGCTAGGCATAAAAGCGATGATAGATCTAAGTAGTGCCATCTTTGGCACTTGGTTCATAAGTAGCTCGCATGATAGATTCATAAGGTAATTTACCTTTCTTTCTTGGAAAGTGCTCCATGCCTTTCTTTAATGGAAATTGGAATCTAATATTCCCTTCCTTCATATCAATAATCGCACCAATCGTTCTAAGGAAAGGTCTACCAAGAATAATAGAGCAAGAAAGATTGCAATCTATATCAAGAACGATAAAATCAACGGGCACCAAATTTCTATTTTCAACAATAAGGACATCATTGATCCTTCCTATTTGCTTTTTAATGGTGGAATCCGCAAGATGCAAATTTAAAGAGCAATCATCAAGATCATGGAAACCTAGAATATCACATAAAGTTTTCGGGATCGTGGAAACACTAGCACCCAAATCACACAAAGCAAAACACTCATGATCTTTAATTTTAATTTTAATAGTAGGTTCCCACTCATCATTAAGTTTTCTAGGTATAGAAACTTCCAAATTAAGTTTTTCATCAAAAGATTGCATCAAGGCATCAATGATATGTTGGTAAAAGCTTTATTTTAAGTATAAGCATGTGGAGAATTAACAACGGATTGCAACAAGGAAATACAACTTTCTAAAGAACAATTATCATAATCAAATTCCTTGAAATCCGAGATAGTGGGTTCAATGCTATTTAAAGTCATGACTTCTCCAATCCCGGTTTTACCAAATTTAGCATCAAGATCTAAAACTCCGAATTCTTGGGACGCCTTCTAAATAAAGTTGACTCATCTCAAGTCCCATTATTTTCAAGATTCATATTACAAAACAAAGATCTAATAGGGGACACATCAATAACTTTGAGATCTTCATCTTTATTTTCATGGAAACTAGAAGAACACGCTTTTATAAAGCTATCTTTCTTAGCACGCAATCTAGCGGTTCTTTCCTTGCACTCGTCAATGGAAATTCTCATTGCTTTGAGAGACTCATTGATATCATGCTTAGGAGGAGAAGATCTAACTTTAAGAGAATCAACATCAAGCGAAAGTCTATCAACGCTCCTAGCCAAATCATCAACTTTGAGCAATTTTTCTTCAAGCAAAGCATTAAAATTCTTTTGAGAAACCATAAATTCTTTCACACTATTCTCAAAATCAGAGGGCATCTTATTAAAATTACCATAAGAATTATTGTAGGAATTTCCATAATTATTAGAGGAATTACTAGGGAACGGTCTAGCATTAAAATTTCCTCTATAGGCGTTGTTTCCAAAACTATTCCTACCAACAAAATTCACATCCATATATTCATTATTATTCTCAATCAAAGTAGACAAAGGCATACAATTGGGATCAAGAGGAGTATTTTTAGTAGCAAACAACTTCATAAGTTCATCCATCTTTCCACTCAAAACATTAATTTCTTCTATAGCATGCACTTTTTTACTAGTAGATCGTTCGGTATGCCTTTGAGAATAATTAGCCATAATATTATCAAGAAGTTTTGTAGCATCTCCTAAAGTGATTTCCATAAACGTGCCTCCGGCGGCCGAATCTAAAAGATTTCTAGAAGCAAAGTTCAAACCGGCATAAAAATTTTGTATGATCATCCATACATTCAAACCATGAGTAGGGCAATTGTGAATCATCAATTTCATTCTTTCCCAAGATTGGGAAACATGCTCATGATCAAGTTGTTTAAAATTTATAATATCGTTCCTAAGAGTGATGATCTTAGCGGGAGGAAAATACTTAGAGATAAACGCAACTTTGCACTTGTTCCAAGAATCAATACTCTTTTTAGGCAAAGTTGAAAACCAAACTTTAGCATGATCCTCTAAGTGAAAACGGAAATTACTTCAATTTAACAATATCATTATCCATATCTTTCTTATTTTGCATATCACACAAATCAACAAAAATGTTTAGATGAGTAGCGGCATCTTCACTAGGAAGGCCAGCGAATCGATCTTTCATAACAAGATTCAGCAAAGCAGTATTGATTTCACAAGACTAAACATCATTAAGAGGAGCAATTGGAGTACTAAGGAAATCATTATTATTGGTATTCGAGAAATCACACAATTTAGTATTATCTTGCGCCATGGCAACAAGTAATCCAACACACAAGCAAATAGAAAACGGCAAATGGAAAAGAGAGGAGGAGATTGGGAAAGAGCGGGCGAATAAAACGGCAAAGGTGAAGTGCGGGAGAGGAAAACGAGAGGCAAATGGCAAATAATGTAAATGCGAGGGAGATGAGTTTGTGATGGGTACTTGGTATGTCTTGACTTGAGCGAAGACCTCCCCTGCAACGGCGCTAGAAATCCTTCTTGCTACGCCTTGAGCTTGCGTTGGTTTTCCTTGAAGAGGAAAGGGTGATGCAACACAGTAGCGTAAGTATTTCCCTCAGTTTTTGAGAACCAAGGTATCAATCCAGTAGGAGGCTTCTCAACAAGTCCCACAAACCTACACAAACAAACAAAGAACTCGCAACCAACGAGACAAAGGGGTTGTCAATCCCTTCACGGCCACTTGCGAAAGTGAGATCTGATAGAGATAATATGATAAGATAAATATATTTTTTGTATTTTATAATATAGATGCAGAAAATAAAGATGCAGATAAAAGTAGATTGGAAGCAAATATGATAAGAGATAGACCCGGGGGCCATAGGTTTCACTAGTGGCTTATCTCAAGAGCATAAGTATTACGATGGGTGAACAAATTACTGTCAAACAATTGATAGAAAAGATAATAATTATGATGTTATCTAGGCATGATCGTGTATATAGGCATCACGTCCACAACAAGTAGACCGACTCCTGCATGCATCTACTACTATTACTCCACACATCGACCGCTATCCAGCATGCATCTAGAGTATTAAGTTCATAAGAACAGAGTAACACATTAAGCAAGATGACATGATGTAGAGGGATAAACTCAAGCAATATGATATAAACCCCATCTTTTTATCCTCGATGGCAACAATACAATACGCGTCTTGCAACCCTTTTTATCACTGGGTAAGAACACCGCAAGATTGAACCCAAAGCTAAGCACTTCTCCCATGGCAATAAAGATCAATCTAGTAGGCCAAACCAAACCGATAATTCGAAGAGACTTGCAAAGATAACTCAATCATATAAAAGAATTCAGAGAAGATTCCATTATTATCCATAGATAAATCTGATCATAAACCCACAATTCATCAGATCTCGACAAACACACCGCAAAAAGAGATTACATCGAATAGTTCTCCACAAGAGAGGGGAAGAACATAGTATTGAGATCCAAAAAGAGAGAAGAAGCCATCTAGCTAATAACTATGGACCCGAAGGTCTGTGGTAAACTACTCACAACTCATCGGAAGGGCTATGGTGTTGATGTAGAAGCCCTCCGTGGTGGATTCCCCCTCCGGCAGTATGCCGGCGACGGCTTCAAGATGGGATCTCGCGGATACAAAAGGTTAGAGCGGTGGAAATTGTATTTTGGTTGCTCCCTAGATGTTTTTGGGCTACGTAGGATTATATGGAAGGAAGAAGTACGTCGGTGGACGTCCGAGGGGCCCACGAGACAGGGGGCGCGCCCTATAGGGGGGCGCCCTCCTATCTCGTGGAGGCTCCGGCTGTTTCTTGACTTGCACTCCAAGTCCTCTGGATCACGTTCGTTCCAAAAATCACGCTCCTGAAGGTTTCATTCCGTTTGGACTCCGTTTGATATTCCTTTTCTTCGAAATACTGAAATAGGCAAAAAAACAGCAATACGGGTTGGGCCTTCGGTTAGTGGGTTAGTCCCAAAAATGATAATAATGCATAAAATAAAGCCCATAAACATCCAAAACAGGTAATATAATAGCGTGGAACAATCAAAAATTATAGATACGTTGGATACATATCAGGCACCCCAAAGACACACAAATTGATCTTCAGTCGTGTGCGGTGCCGCCCCCTCGACAGTTTTCCACCTCGGTCATCACCATCACCATCACAGAAACCCTGCACTGGTAACTTCATCATCACCATCACCACGCCGTCGTGCTGACGGAGCTCTCCCTCGGCCTCTGCTAGATCTAGAGTTCGAGGGACGTCACCGAGCTAAACATGCAGATCGCGGAGGTGTCGTGCGTTTGGTACTTGATCGGTTGGATCGCAAAGACGTTCGACTACATCAACCGAGTTACTTAACGCTTCTGCTTTCGGTCTACGAGGGTAAGTGGACACACTCTCCCTCTCGTTCCTATGCATCACCTAGATAGATCTTGTGTGATCGTATGATTTTTTTAGAAATTACCGCATTCCCTAACAGTGGCATCCGAGCCAGGTCTATGCATAGATGTTATATGCACGAGTAGAACACAATAGTCATACTGCTTACCACCAACATCTTACTTTGATTCGGCGGTATGGTTGGATGAAGCGGCCCAGACCGACATTACATGACTGCGTTGATGAGACTGGTTCTACCAACGTGCTTTTGCACAAAGGTGGCTGGCGGGTGTCTGTTTCGCCAACTTTAGTTGAATCAAGTTTTACTACAGCCGGTCCTTGTTGAAGGTTAAAACAACACACTTGACAAAAAATCGTTGTGGTTTTGATGCGTAGGTAAGAACGGTTCTTGCTAGAAGACCGTAGCAGCCACGTAAAACTTGCAACAACAAAGTAGATGACGTCTAACTTGTTTTTGCAGCGCTTGCTGTGATGTGATATGGTCAAGGCATGATGTGATATAAATTGTTGTATGAGATGATCATGTTTTGTAACAAAGTTATTGGCAACTAGCAGGAGCCAATGGTTGTTGCTTTATTGTATGCAATGCAAATGCCATGTAATTGTTTTACTTTATCACTAAGCAGTAGCGATAGTCATAGTAACAATAGTTGGTGAGACGAGAACGATGCTACGATGCAGATCAAGGTGTCGCGCCGGTGACGATGGAGATCATAACGATGCTTCGGTGATGAAGATCATGAGCACAAGACGATGATGGCCATATTATGTCACATATTTTGATTGCATGTGATGTTTATCTTTTATGCATCTTATTTTGCTTAGTACGGCGGTAGCATTATAAGATGATCCCTTACTAAATTTCAAGGTATAAGTGTTCTCCCTAAGTATGCACCGTTGCGACAGTTCTTCATGCCGAGACACCACGTGATGATCGGATGTGATAAGCTCTACGTTCACATACAACGGGTGCAAGCCAGTTTTGCACACGCAGAATACTCGGGTTAAACTTGACGAGCGTAGCATATGCAGATATGGCCTCGGAACACTGAAGACCGAAAGGTCGAGCGTGAATCATATAGTAGATATGATCAACATAGTGATGTTCACCATTGAAAACTACTCCATCTCACGTGATGATCGGACATGGTTTAGTTGATTTGGATCACGTGATCATTTAGATGACTAGAGGGATGTCTATCTAAGTGGGAGTTCTTAAGTAATATGATTAATTGAACTTTAATTTATCATGAAGTTGGTCCTGATAGTATTTTGCAAATTATGTTGTAGATCAATAGCTCGCGTTGTAGCTTCCCTATGTTTTTTATATGTTCCTAGAGAAAACTAAGTTGAAAGATGATAGTAGCAATGATGCGGACTAGGTCCATGATATGAGGTTTATCCTCATTGTTGCACAGTAGAATTACGTCCTTAATGCACCGCTAGGTGACAAACCTATTGCAGGAGCAGATGCAGACGTTATGAATGTTTGGCTAGCTCAATATGATGACTACTTGATAGTTTAGTTCACCATGCTTTACGGCTTAGAACCGGGACTTCAAAACCGTTTTGAAGCATCATGGAGCATATGAGATGTTCCAAGAGCTGAAATTGGTATTTCAGACTCATGCCAGTGTCAAGAGGTATGAGACCCCTAACAAGTAATGCATCATCATAATGAACTCAATGTGACTAAGGAGTTAGCCATGGGATCATGCATTACGAAACGAGTAAAGAGACTTGTCGGTAACAAGATTGAATGAGGTACGGGCATACCGACAATTGAATCTCAGGCAAGTAACATACCGATGGACAAAGGGAATTGTATACGGGATTGATTGAATCCCCGACATCGTGGTTCATCTGATGAGATCTTCGTAGAGTATGTAGGAACCAATATGAGCATCCAGGTTCCGCTGTTAGTTATTGATCGAAGATGTGTCTCGGTCATGTCTACATAGTTGTCAAACCCATAGGGTCCGCATGCTTAATGTTTGATGACGATTGGTATTATGAGTTTATGTGATTTGATGTATAGAAGGTTGTTCAGAGTCCCGTATGAGATCACGGACATGGCGAGGAGTCTCAAAATGGTTGAGACATAAAGATTGATATATAGGAAGACTATATTCGGACAACGGAATAGTTCTGAGGTGTATCGGGTATTTTCTGGAGTACCGGGGGGGGGGGGTTACCGGAACCCCCTGGGGGGTTATTTGGCCTCATGGGTCAAGTGGTGGAAGAGAGGAGGCAGGCCAAGGTGTGGCGCGCGCCCTCCCCCTATCCCAAACCGAGTTGGATTAGGGGGGCGGCCCCCTTTCCTTCTCTCCTCCCCCTCCTCTCCCCTTCTCCATGTTGGAATAGGAAAGGGGGGTCGAATCCTACTTGGAGTAGGATTGCCCCCCCATGGTGTGCCTCCTCCCCTGGCCGGCATCCTCCTCCCTCCCTCCTTTATATACGGGGGAGGGGAGCACCCCAAAGACACACAAGTTGATCTTTAGCTGTGTGCGGTGCCCCCCTCCACATTTTTCCACCTCGTTCATATCGTCGTAGTGCTTAGGCGAGGCCCTACGCCGGTAACTTCATCATCACCGTCACCACGCCGTCGTGCTTATGGAACTCTCCCTCAGCCTCAGCTGGATCTAGAGTTCCAGGGACGTCACCGAGCTGAATGTGTGCAGATCGCGAAGGTGTCGTGCATTCGCTACTTGATCAGTTGGATCGCGAAGATGCTCTACTACATCAACCGTATTACTTGACGCTTGTGCTTTTGGTCTACGAGGGTACGTGGACACACTCTCCCCTCTCGTTGCTATGCATCACCTAGATAGATCTTGCATGATCATAGGAAATTTTTTGAAATTGTCGCGTTCCCTAACATTCTCCTCACAGCATATGGATCAGTTTGTCTCCATCGTCTGAGACCTGCATCCTTTCTCTCTTTCATGTTTTCAGCCACTGGATGACTGTCATCATGATCTGGAATCTTTGGTTTGAGTTTCCTGAGCACTTGGGCTTCAAGTTCTTCTTCAACTTCAGGCACTAGGGCCTTGTTCATTTCTATAGCAAGAATGTTCCTGGTGCTTCTCTTAGGTGCAGTCTTGGAGGCTTGAGTTGGAGCTTTGGGGGTAGTATTGGGCTTTGAAGGAGAAGCCCCAGACTTGATGGCATCCCCCATCAGCTTTTGTGACTTGGGAGGAGGTGCAGCATCCTCTTCTTCCTCCTCACTTGCAGAGTCTCTCCGCATAGATGGATGTCCAACCAATCACTCTTGCTATAGTTTTCTTGACCCTTTCTTTTCTCTTCTTGCCTTCACCAGAAGCTTCACTTGGTTCAGCTGGTATTTGTGTTGAAGCTCTGGCCTTTGACATAGGAATTCTTTTGGCAGGAGCCTTCACATTCTGTCCTGGCTTGGTTGAGGCAGCAACAGCATACTCTTTCTTAAGCACTTTCTTCTTTGAAGTTACTTCAACGTCAAAGTCTTCATCCTCTGAATTTGAAGTTTTCTTCTTCCTCTGCCTAGTTTGTGCCTTAGGCAGGTTGCTTGGTGTCCTTCTGCTACCCTCTTCAAAGCTGTCAAAGGGACTAGTGCCCCCACTCAAGTCCATCTGCTCCTCTGACTTGTTCTCACTATCACTCTGATCAGACATATTGCATTGCAAACTGAGAGCTGACCCTATGAATAGTTGTAGATGAGAGAGAGTAGATGAGCATAACAAAGTGCAGAGATTTTGCAAAAAGAATGAGTCAAAAACTTAGTTTTAGTTTTCCATAGGAAGCATTTCAGAGCTACCGATTTGTAAAACTCAGTGACACCGAAGCAATCTGGAGTCTAAACTGGTGGAACCGACCAGACAGAGACACAGTTTGGTGACTCCGAGTTTGCTATGTTCACAAAGTCCTGATCTCGGTCACACCGATTTGCAATTTTCGGTCAGACCGAAAATCACATGTGCAATGGTCTAAGCCAAATCGGTGAGACCGAATTCTACAATTCGGTCAGTCCGAGATGAGTTCGGCGGAAACCTAACCCTAAATTTTCAAATCAAAACTAATCTAAAGGATGTTTTCTGTTGATAGGTCGATCTCATACTTGGAAAGAAACATGGCATTGCCTTTGTGCTAAGAATCGGAGTTAAAAGAATGCACAAAGTGTCGAACTCATACCCGAACTTGGCGATGAGCTTGCTATGACGGCAACGGAGGTGAAGATTTCCGTTGAGGCGGCGCAGACCAGCGGCGAGAGGTCGCTAGCGACGAGAGGACAATCCGGAGACCCGAGGCGGCAGATCAAGCCACGCGTGGGCAAAGAGGTTTGGAAGGAATTTCCAAAATTTGACCCATCGGTATATATATCCTGACACTGTCGGTTGGACAGAGTGGAACAACTCGGTGGCACCAAGATGCGGAATCGCAAGCGGTTACTGCAACTCGGTGTGACCGAAAAGTTCTAATCAGTTGCACCGAGATTGAAAACTAGATCAACTCAGTGAACTCGGTTTGACCGAAATAGATGAGTCGGTCACCGAAATGCATAGAGAGGTTTTGGAAGTTTAAGTCCAGGACGAATCAGAACTCCGAGTGCTCCTCGCTCAAAGGGTTCGAATTTGACTTAGATCAAACTTTGTGATGTAGCATGAATAGAGTTTGAGACGAGAAAAGCATAGATATCTAAAGGAAGTTCTTACGCATTCTTGTCCATCCATTTGAAAAAAGAAAAAGAGCCAAACAATCAAAGCAACAAATGGATTTCCTCGAATGAGAAAATATGCAATCAACATGCTCACACAGTAAAATGGCAAATGAAATATGTGGCAAAGCGTGCACAATCACTCTAGCATCTATCAAGCAATTGGCGATGACTAGGTCATCTATATATGAGTATATTGAGTTAGGAGTCAAATGAGAACATTTGATCGTAGGTCATACTCATCATTTAAGCACAAGTGGGGTTACCACTTTTACATAAAGCATTGTTGTGTTCATACAATTAGAGTTGCTTTGTCTCAATTCTTAGAGTAAAGCTCCCCCTAGATGTGATATCCCCCCTTAAGAGGGATGAACTAACCTTGGGTTTTGTCGATGATGAGTTCATGTAGGTGTTGAAGATGTGGATGCTCATTGTTTATGTGGATCATTTGAAGCAATCCATTGAAGTGAGTTGCACTTTCAATACCTACATGGGTTAGTCCCACAAGGAATAAACAAGGATATCCCTAGACATAGAGTGAAACACACACACAATGATGTCCATGAAATCATTAGATTACCTTGTCCCTTGTCTTACCAACAAGAGGGTTTGTGACTCCTTGAACTAGTGTAAGGTGTGGAAGTTGTTTGCCAAAATGAATATGAGTGAAGTATGTTGGCGAAGTCACCTTCAAGAACTATCTAGTTCTTGTTCTTCGGGATCCACATCATCTTGATGGGAATACTTGGGGTTGTAGATGTACTTGATGAAGTAGAACTTGATGTAGTCTTGGGAACCCACTTGACCAAGGCCTTTGGTGCATCTTCAAATGCATCAATTTCCTCTTGAAGCTTGTCTTTTCCTTTTAGCTTGTGGTCTTGTGGTGGAAGATCATCTTCAGCTTGTGTCCCCTTGAAGGAAGTAGGATCATACTTCTCTTGTTGAGGAACAAACTTTGTCTTGGGGTATTGATCTTCTTCCCACTCAACTCCATTGGCATTGAACTTTCGTTCAAAACCAACACCTTGGTTCTTTCGGTGCCTTCTTTGCTTGCGTACAATTTCCTCAAATTGCTTACTTCCGGCAAGGCTCTTGTAAACTCTCTATAATTCCCTTCAATAAGCTATTTTCTTGCTCAAGTGTACCTTGCCTAAGAGAATCACTAGTGGAATCAAGAGAACTACTAGAAGCAACAATATTAGATTTAGCATTGTTATTGTTACTACTAGAAGATGAATCTTTCTTATTCTTGTTGCTAGATTTTACTTGTGGCATGTATGTAGACAAGAGTAAACGCTTGGCAATGTAAGAATGTAAGAAGAACTTTTCTTCTGAAGATAATCATTGAGGCCTTTAAGAACTCATGTTCTTGCTCAAGATTGAGCTTCCTGAAGCGTAGCTTCTCATGAGCTTTTAAAAGTTCTCGATGATCTTCTAAAGTAGTTTCATGAGCTAACTTGAGAGTGTTTAGTTCTTTAGTTGGATGCTCAATCTGCTCCTTATCATTATCATTCGTTTCATCTTGATTAGCATGATTAATATCATTTTCATCATAGTATTCATCACTAGAGTTGTCAACAAGTAAACCATCATCACCTAGCAAATCATCTTCATCACTATTAAAATCAATATATTCGGGGTGTGATACCTCGGGGCCTTTAGCCATGAAGCATCTTCCAATTCCTTCATTTGGTGAATCAAATATGTCATAGGAGTTGGTTGACACAAGTGCTAGACTGGCAACACCTTCATCCTGAGTATATTCGGAGTCAGAGTGATAACTTCTCTCGGAGTGGTGGTCGGAGTCGGAACCGGATACCCATTCACCAACATGAGTTTGATGTCTTCGTTTTGTGTATCTCCTTGATGACTTGTCCTTCCTTTCCGAATCCTTGCTTCTTCGAGAGGTTCTTCATTCATAGCGATCATCTTTACTCCTTCTCTCTCTTGGAGGCGATTCATCCCTTTTGCTTCTCCTTTTTGGTGAGTCTTCTCTTCTTTTGTAGGGAGTCGTACACTCATTGGAGTAGTGTCCGGGTCTTCCACAATTGTAGCAGTTTCGCTCATGACTAGAAGATCTTTTGTCATTGTAGGACCTTGACTTGGAACTTCTTTCCTTGCTTCTACTCTTGTAGAATTTGTTGAATTTCTTCACCATTAAGCTCAATTCTTCATTGAAGGTTTGTTTCTCACTTGATGATGTAGGAGCATCACATGAGGCTTTGTAAGCACCACTAGACTTGTTGTGAAGCTCTTCTTTATCCTTGAGTGCCATATCATGAGCAACAATTCTTCCAATGACTTCGGTTGGCTTGAGATCTTTGTAATTTGGCATCATTTGGATCAATGTGCACACGGTATCATATTTTCCACCCAAGGCTCTTAGAATCTTCTTGATGATGAATTTGTCGGTCATCTCTTCACTTCCTAAGCCGGCAATCTCATTTGTGATGAGAGCAAGCCTATAGTACATTTCAGCGACACCTTCACCATCCTTTATTTTGAACTTGTCAAGTTGACTTTGAAGCACATCCAATTTGAATTCCTTGACGGAGTCGGTACCTTCGTGCATATCAATCTCCCAAATTTCCTTTGCATTCTCAAGGTGGCTGATTTTGTTGAATTCTTCGGGGCATAATCCGTTGAAGAGGATATCACAAGCTTGAGCGTTGTCTTGCAGCATCTTCAACTCTTCCGCTGTAGTTTCACAGTTCAGTTCTCTCCCATCGAAGAATTCACCTTGCAAGCCAATACACACAATTAACCTTTTTAGCAATCAACCAACACATGCAATTCAAATAGTATAGCAACGGAATGTAAATCGTTGCATATGAAGGTAAAGGGAGGAGTTTGAAGGGAGCAAACGCAATTGTAGACACGGAGATTTTTGGCGTGGTTCCGATAGGTGGTGCTATCATACATCCATGTTGATGGAGACTTCAACCCACGAAGGGTAACGGCTGCGCGTGTCCGCGGAGGACTCCACCCATGAAGGGTCCACGACGAAGCAACTTTGTCTATGCCACCATGGCCATCGCCCACGAAGGACTTGCCTCACTTGGATAGATCTTCACGAAGTAGGTGATCTCCTTGCCCTTACAAATTTCTAGGTTCAACTCCACAATCTTGACGGAGGCTCCCAAGCGACACCTAACCAATCTAGGAGACACCACTCTCCAAAAAGTAATAGATGGTGTGTTGATGATGAACACCTTGCTCTTGTGCTTCAAATGATAGTCTCCCCAACACTCAACTCTCTCACACAGATTTGGCTATGGTGGAAAGATGATTTGAGTGGAAAGCAACTTGGGGAAGGCTAGAGATCAAGATTCATATGGTTGGATTGGAATATCTTGGTCTCAACACATGAGTAGGTGGTTCTCTCTCAGAAAATGAGTAATGGAAGTGTAGGTTCATTTTGATGGCTCTCTCCACGAACGAAGAGTGGGTGGAGGGGTATATATAGCCTCCACACAAAATCTAACCGTTACATACAGATTCCCAAACTCGGTGAGACCGAATGGTAAAACTCGGTCAGGCCGATTCATGTCATAATATGAATGTTAGGCTTTTCGGTGGGACTGACATGATCAACTCGGTGGGACTGATGCGCTAGGGTTAGGGCATAACTTGATCTCGGTTAGACCAATCACATAAACTCGGTGGGACCGATTTTAGTAATAGGCAAACAGAGAGTTGGTCAGACAAACTCGGTGGGACCGATCCACTCGTTTCGGTGAGAACGAAGCGTTACAAAAAGGAAACAGAGAGTTTGCATTGCGAACTCGGTGAGATCGATCGCTCATTTCGGTGAGACCGAAACATTATGAAGGGAAACAAAGAGTTTGCAATCCCATCTCGGTGAGACCGAGATCCCTATCGGTGAGACCGAAGTGATTAGGGTTTGTGGCAGTGGCTATGGCAAATGAACTTGGTGGCGTCGGATAAATCAATTCGGTGGGGCCGAGTTTGACTTTTGAGTTTAGGACATATGTGGAAATGAGAAAGTGGTTGAGGGTTTTGGAGCATATCACTAAGCATTTTGAGCAAGCAAGCCATTAAGCAACACCTCATCCCCTTTTAATAGTATTGGCTTTCCTATAGACTCAATGTGATCTTGGATCACTTAAATAAAAATGGTAAAGTCTTGAGCTTGTTGCCAATATGTGTCCTTTGCATTTTGAGGGGTCCACATCTTTAGTCCATGCCATGCCAATCATTGAACTTTCTGAAATGATCATCTTGAAAGAGCATTAGTTCAATGAGCTATATGTTGTTAAGAATTACCAAAAACACCCAGGGATTAGTTGCACTTTCAGACGCACAGCTTGGGCCCCCCTACCCGAGATTTGCTGGTTTTGACACCGACAGTGGCTGCTGTGATGGTGCCAGAGACAGGTGACGAACGTTGGTGTCAAGCATAAAGGATCCTTCGGTCTCGTTTGTAATTTTACTTCTTGACTGGTGTTCCTTCGTGCAAAGACTAGCGTTTTACTATCTTTTCAGTTTTGTCATTTCAGTATGTATGTGCCTTGTATTATGATCCTTATGATATATAAATGAGAAACGTATTATCGTGCAAAAAAATCAAACGGAAGCGGTGTTTGGCTCTCTAGTGGTGAACAGTAAAGTCGTTAAGAATGGTAAAAAGTAATTCTTTTTGTGATGCGAGATGCTCATGTGCGTGAAGCCCGTGCCAAATTTGATGTTTGGACATTTCAGTAGCTCCCAGTAAAAAAATACAAATTTCGGGTCTCTGAGAAACTTTTGAAAACAACACTATTCGGAGCTCATTTTGTCTCCTTTACCACGAGCTCCTCAAATGTCATTTAGCCACGAAATACTGCACGTACCTGATGCACTGAATCATCTTGCATAAAAGAATCAGATTTTTTTTTAATTTTATTCTATTTTTTTGATTTTACTGTTCACCGGATGCAGATGAGTCCGGGCACTGAATTGAATATTTGAACATCAAACAAAAGCTATAGTATGTAAAAAGAGCCGCACAATCCAACTGAACAAGGATGCCAGGCCACCAGTGAATATAAACCAGAACTGCTCAGGGAAAGGCTAGAAAAGACATCAATCTTATCCCATGAAAATTCTCCTATTCAAAAGATTTCACCACGGACTTCTGCCAAATAGTTCCTCCAGCACCCTCTTGATGTTCCCAACTGCAAGCTCAGTTCTTCTCTGATCTTGATTTCCCTGTAAAATGCTTCAACTCTTCAGGTAATAGCACAGGTTATATACCATTGTAGAAGGATCGTCAGAAAGCAAGCCTTATTTCTAGTTTTCCATATTGCCCAGCAAATGACGACCCCTCCACACGACAGCATATTTCTTTGATTTGTAGGGAATATGATCACTGATTCCTTCTAGAGGTCTAGGAAAGTGCAAAAGCACAAATCACCACTTGCCAGACCAATTGGCCAAGCTACAAAAAACAAGATGATTAATGCTCTATTTATCACCACAAAAGTGGCATTGATCATTCCTCATTAAGGCTCTTTTCGGCATATTGTCTTTTGTCCAGATACTATCTATGATGATCATCATCCACATGAAAATATTTTTTTTCATATGGTTCAACCTTAATTTACCATGTACTTTACGAAAGTGCTATTCTATGCTTGAGCACAGGTGCTATCGGTATCCTACCCGCACGAGAACCTCGGGATCGACAATCCCACGTGTATAGGCCAAGGTATTGCTATCGTATACTCCCTCCGTCCGGAAATACTTGTCATCAAAATGGATAAAAGGGGGTGTATCTAGAACTAAAATACGTCTAGATACATCTCTTTTTATTCATCTTGATGACAAGTATTTCCGGACGGAGGGAGTATGTTTTAATGAACAGTTCGAGTGACCCACATCTGGCATAACGGGCTTGCTACCCCGTTTGTTACCTGGGCTACGGATCAGACAGCCGAGCAACAGTGGGCCATCACCGCGTGAATTCTGGACCAACGTCGGGTGCTGTGTCATTTATTGCGCCCCCACCCCCGCAGCTGGACACAAATCTTCTCCACCACGATTCAATTCATCCGCATCTGACGATACTTCATCCAGCAGCTTGTGTGAGTTGGATCTCATTTTGTAATGCCAGACTCTGAGAGAAATAGAAACGTTGGAGCCATGGCGAGAACTGCCCTGTAGCCTTCAGATTTGTTTTCACTCAGAACGGGGAATTGCTCAACTACTGCATGTGCAGGGGGAGGAGTGACTACCCGGCTGCTTAGGGCATCTCCAGCCGTTGGGGGTGAGCCGGCACAAAAAATGGCCCTGGGGCGAGTCGGCCCCCAGGACCGCCCCTAGGCGCGTATTAAAAAAAAGATGAGACGTTCGGCGAAGTTATGATAAATATTAGTTCAATTTCGGTCAAACATGGCAAATTTCGTCTAAACATACCAAATTTCGGCGAAATTCGCCATTTTCATGACATTAAAACCTCATCTAAAAAAGAAAGGGCTGAAGTCGTCGCCGCCATCGTCGTCGTCGGCGGCCTTGTCCTCCTTGACGCGGGCGCCCCTGCTGGACCCGGCGTCGCCATGGCGGACTAGCGGCGGCGCGTCGTCGTCGTCGTCGTCCTCGCTGTCGCATAGGACGACGACCCCGTCTTCATCGCGGCCGCGTCGGCGCTCTTCGAAGCGGCGCAGGACGGCGCGCTGGCGCTCCTTCATCTTCTCCCGGTGCGCCTTCTCCATCGCAATGGAGTCCTGGCGCGCCCATTCTAGGGCCGCGGCGTCGTCCTCGAACTCCGCCTTCACCGGCGCAAGCCCCGGCTCCATCTTCACCGGCGCCAGCCCCGGCTCCGTCTTTGGCTTGATGAAGCGCGGAGGAGCCGACAAGGACGAGGCGCGCCGGCCGCCCTCGTTGATGACGATGCCGGCGCTGCGAGTGCGCCGGTCGAGCGGCGACTCCGCCGCGGGCTCGGCCTTGACGCCGAGCAGGGCCGGAGTGCCGGAGGAGTGCGACGAGGATCGGGAGGAAGAAGAGGAGGAGGAGGAGCCGAACCTCCTTGGCGCCCATGGCTCGACGCGTCGGTGCTGCGCCGGGGGGTACGCCAACGGCGGGTCATTGCCGCCCTCGAGGTACGTGAGCACGCCCTCGAGTGTGCGGCCGGGGAAGCCCCACCAGAGGTGGCGCCCCTCGCTGTTCTGCCGGCCGCCGACCACCGGCGCGCCGTTGGTGGACGCCAACCGCTGCTGCTGGCGGCGCTCGAAATACGCCGCCCAGGCCGCGTGGTTGTCGGCGGCGTACTGGGGGAGGGAGAGTTGGTCGTCGGTGAGGGAGGTGCGCGCGATCTCGACCTCCTCGGCGAAGTACTTCGGCTTCGCCACGGCGTCGGGCAACGGGGGAATGGGTACTCCCCCGGCGCTGAGTCTCCACCCCGATGGCCCGGCGCGCATGTCCGGCGGCGCCGGGATGTTCGCCTAGAACAGGAGCCAGGACTCCTGTTCGCGAAGCGAACGGCGGCCGAAGCCGTTGGCCGCCACCTCGTCTCCGGGGAAGCGTTCTGCCATGGCAACGGCGGGGCGGGCTCGGGAGAGGTAGAGGGAGGGGCCGGAGGGCGGCGCTCGGGAGAGGCAGGGAGAGGGAGGGGTTGGACGGCGGCGAGGGGGGACTGGTCTGGGCACAGGCGAGTGGAGGCCGCTGGCTTTTATAGCCGGGCCGCGCCCGTGTGTACGCCCCGTGTGTACGCGTGCGAGGGAAGGGAGGCGTCGGCGCGCCGCCCCGTGAAGCGCCGCCCGTGAGGAATCAATGGCAAGGCTGACCGGCGGCAGCCTTGCCATTGATTCCCCGCGGGAAACCGAGGCCGTTGGGGGAAGACGAGGCGCCGAGTCGCTGACGCGGCTGGCCCGCGTCTTTTTCACGCCAAAACAGCTCGCCCCGGCGCCCCCGGGCGCCCCCCACCGCGCCGGGTTCGGGCTGGGTCCGCCGGCGCTGTTTTCGGCCCAAGCCGGCGAAAATCGGGCTCCTGGGGCACGACTGGGCCGTTTTTTCGGCGCCGGCGCGAAAAAAATGTCTGGGGAGGCCTTCCTGGGGGCGCGGCTGGAGATGCCCTTATGTATATGCTGCCCTGCTTTCCCCGCTTTGAGAGCATGAATTTCAAATGGGATCGGCAGAGCACTGGGCGCGCGGTCTCACAGCCGCGTAAACTTGTCCACACTGCACATAGCTAGGTGTCAAGCATTCAACTGCATGACCCAGCGCAAAATAGGCAAAACATAGCCAGGTTACCCCAAACTTAAAATTCAGTCAACATAAGGCCATGTTTTGCAATGGCCACTCTAATTCTCATAATATCTATTAAATATGTATAGCAGTCTGTACGTATATGCTGATGCTTACAAAAATTCTTGATGCAATATCATATCCCTTGGGAATTTCAGTCTTGAATAGCTTACTGTGACAAAATTCAGAAAGCATGGCCATAATGTCAGAAAATTCATGAAAAATGACAGCATCCTATCAGCGCACGTACATTGTGCATACCATCAAAAATTGAGTCAAAACATTCATGCAGATAAGTTTCCCTTTTATTCCCAAACAAGGCATTTCGGCAATTGCTACAACTAACAACTAGCCAGTACACTCAGGGAACATGAAACAGGATGAGTTCTACATATGGAATAACCCCCCCCCCCCCCCCCCCCCCCCGACCTTCGATGCCATGATCTTTGCACCTAGCTGGTTTGCGGACAGGCTTTGGAATGTCACCCCGGTCCGGGCAGGTTGTCCTCTTGTGCCCCTGCCGGCGACATATAGCGCAGAACATTGTCCGTTTGCTAAGGCCCTCGTATGGTGCTTTCTCCCGGCTAGTTGTTGGGCGCCCCATCTCTTTCCGCTTCTTTGGTGCCAACAATACAACAAGCCTGCTCCAAATAATTGCATCTCCGCTAGCAGCAGCAATTGCCGTTTGCACCAGCAGCTGATTGATGACATCTCCATTTTCAGCTATCATGTCCTCCGATCCTAGCCCATCCCTAACTTCAGCAAAAGGCTGCATCTCTATCATGCAATTGTTTATGAGACATGAACCCTTCTCCCAATAGTAGAGATTGTAAAAATTGTACGCCTCGCCGAGTGTATCAAAGCCTGTACCCAGGGCAAGCACGATTACATTTTCACCCGGTTTGTCAACGAATCCACGAATTGCTTTCTCAAGGGCGCTGGGCTGCCTAGGGCAGGTCGTCCATCCTGGAGCAGCAGCTCCAATTCTCACCCTGCGTCTCATAAAAATTCAAACTGTCACAAACATATTTTCAGAAAAAAATAACAACACAGATGATGTTTTTCTCATGTACACATTCATTGGTTTGACACTTTCTTTTGTCCTCTGATTCCATCTCACTCAAATCAGGCAAACATTATGGAATCCAAACATCTATATGCAAGAGACTACGTTATAGGGCATACTAAATTTCTTGGGTTTTAGCATTTAAGTTTGTAATTACAAGTTTGTCACCTAAATTGTGCTATTTAATCACTTATGTCGATAACCAGTATCAATAAAACCAACCCACATTGCTATTTTTTTTTCATTGTTGATCATGTGATTGGTGCTAGTATATTCATTACTGGTTAGGAGGAAAAGCAAATCAGGCTTTCCACAGAAGCTACTTACCTTTTCTAATTTCATCACGATTTCATTATTCGAAAATAATATAACAAAAATCCTTTCCCAAAACAACCCAAATGATGCTTTTCTCTTTACATTCATTTGACATTGGCACCTCATATGGTCTCTATTTTCCTTACGAGACACGCCCGCCATGAATGTGTACACCTGAAGTCTGTAATCAAAAGTTTCCAACTGAATTGTGCTATATTGGAATCCAGTATGCAGAATAAACCAACCAACTTTTTTGTATTGCTTTTTATGACCATCTACTGTGTGCTAGTAGTACCATCACTACCTAAGAAGGAACCACACAAGAATATTCACAAATTCTATTCAGCTAGGTTAATTTAGCCAGGATTTTTGCTACTTGATAAATATATAAACGGAATCTCTTGGAATACTGATCACCGTCTGCATATCAGTTTATGCAATTGCAAGTTCACCCAAATCAGACAGCACAGTGTGGAATACTACACTCTTTGGTGTCACAATTTAAATCTGTAACAAAAAGTTTGTCAACTAAATTACGTTGTTTACTCACTCATATTAGGACCCAGGATCCAGAAAACCAACCAATACTGCTATCCATTTTTCCCCTCAGGCATGTGATGGGTGCTACTAACTTCAGTATTGGATAGGAGGAAAGCAGAACAGGTTATGATAAAAAAGCAGCTCCACAAAATACTTTTAAATTTTCTAAATTCTCCTGAATTTCATTGTTCGTATATAACTGATATCTTTTTCTGCAAAACTAAATCATCCTATCTTAAGTCAGTCCACATTTTTTTAAATACACCTAAAATCGCATGATTAGACTGCAATCGAAACAAACTTGCCCAACAGATTACCTTCGAGTCTAGCCTGGAGTTTCTCGGTCAATCTGATCAATTGACTGCTCTGCTGGCGGTTCAACATACACCCCGGCCGCTCCTTCCCCAACCGCTGCACAAATCTGTCCCTCTGCGCTAGCTATTGCCATGGGGGTAGCTCTTCAATTGATACCGCGACGGCGGGGTAGTGTGGCGGCTCAGTTGGAAGCTCGTTGTCGTTCACCTCCTCCACCACAGCCGTCCTGCACCGGCCATATTTGGTACCATGACACAGATCCCTTTCCCCACGAATCCAAAGAAACATGAACTGCGCGCCAAGGATCTGCGGGTTGGGGATGGGGGTTTACCTTCTAATGGGCTTCATCAGGAACTCCATCCCAACTAGCGCCACCCGCTACTGCTCAGCAGGCCGCAGTCGTCAATGGAGATCCAACAGGCGTAGCAAGAGGTAGGAGACAACTCCGCCTCGGATCCATTCCTCATTTACTAGCCCGGGGCACCGCCGGCTAATGGAAAACTGATTTCCTGAGCTACGGATCAGGAAAATATGACAGTCCCGAGCCACGGCTCTGCTCTCCTTCCGTCACAGCGGCATCTGCGCGCGCTGTGACCGGCAACCCGTATGTCCCCGCCGTCTACTGTATTTCCTCCCCACTTGATTTAAAAACGAACCACTGACTGGCTTATAATTTAATGCGGCGCATCCAAATGACAAAACGAGCCGCCCAGATACCGATTGCACCTGTGCTCGGGAGCAGAATAACCGCTTCCTGTACTTTAGGATTACTATGTTTTTTCCTATTTTTGCGAATCAAACACGCAATTCTACAGATTTCTCGACGCGTTTGGTTCGGAGCGAACATCACGGCTTCCGATTCCAGCGCTTTCCGAAATGGTATCCTGCGTTTGGTACGCACACTACGTATTAGCTAGCAGCGTCTTTCGATACGTGACTTCGCAAAACCGAAAACGGCCGGACCGAAGCTGATTAGAAAACCGGAGGTTGGACGCTCAACCAAACAAAGCAAGTATTCGGTGAGAAAACATTGAAAACCGGCACTTCTCGTTACCTGGACGAATACGTTACCAGAGAGTGAACCAAACGCGTCGATGTGTTTTCACAATCCTCCGTTTACACATGCAATGATACCATATTCTTGCATTCTTTGTATTCATGTGTTCTCAAAGTCCTGCGAATAAATCAAACAGGCCCCAAAGGTAGATCCCCGTCCGTCCCTGTGTGGCATCGGCCTGGCGAGCCGACTTGACAGCGGCGCAGGAGTAGCAATGGCTGCCAATCTTTTCGTCGCTTCGTCTAGCTCTAGCTCTGCGTCGATTCAGGCCTTGCCACACAGTCACAGCTCACAGGTCAAGAAAAACTGTGACCACGGTTGTGTTGTTTCTTCTTCCATACGTAGTACCTGCTAGCTGCTTTACCGGGAATGCTGCTGTACCCGTGTCACCGTGTGTATGTAATACGTAGGAGTACTACTAGTAGTATGTATGCACATGCACAGGTGGTCATGGTCGTCTGTATTTATTTGGATTTTTGTCCAAAAAGACCATCCGTGGAACACAATTGACAGAAAAGATCATCCCTGAATCACATTGACAAAACAGACCAGTCGAGCCGTGGCGGCAGGCGCGCCAGCCGACACGTGGCACCTGCCGCCACAGGGCCAGGCGGCAGCACCTGCCGCCACTTCCTCAGGCGGCAGCCAAGGTGCCACAGTTTTTTTTGCTCGCACGACGGAACGGAGCAGCTCCAGTGGGACCGGCCGCCACCAAGCGAGGCGGCAGCTCCTCTAGCTATTTTTGCTGTTCTGGCTACCGTGGTGGCAGTGCTATTGTAGCGCCGAAACTACTACGCGGACGATAGTAGCCTAGACGAACGCTGGACGATATTTGATTGAACGGTGTTGGTCAGTTTTGCTCCACGCATCAATGGCTCGATCTGCTGAATCGTCTGAAAATCGTCCAGGGTTGTCGTCTATGTAGCAACGCTCTTGTAGCGCTTGGCTCCTCGTGCACGCAGGGTAGATAAACAAGATATACTTCTGACACGAGGACAGCCAGTACAAAGCTATAGCATTACTCAATCAAACATGTTGCATGCGGCCTGGCAGGGTAGCGGCAGGGCCAACCACTACAGCCCTGTTACGTCGCCACGCGCCGCTCGTCAGCATTTTCTGTAATATGTGACTGGCCGCCTCGCTGCATGGCGGCAGGGGCTGCCGCCTCCGACCGTGGCGGCAGGTGCCACGTGTCGGCTGGCGCGCCTGCCGCTTCGGTTGAGCTGGTCTTTTTTGTCTATTTGATTTAGAGGTGGTTCTTTTTGTCAATTTGTTTAGGTAGGTAGTCTTTTTAGACAAAAATTCTATTTATTTTTGTTTCGTAACCTGACGGCCTGACTCCCGAAAGATATGCAGTAGAGGTGGTGGTAGGCCTGCTGGTGGCACGCCATTGACTGGACCTTGGGAAATTTGGACCCGTTGGGGGCGTCGCCGTTGACTGGCGACGAAACGGAGTTCATGCGATTTACTTGGTCTGTTTTGAATCCTTGTGGATATGGACATACTATATGTATATATGCATGGCAGAACTGGACCGAGTACCTACTCTCTCACGGCCTTACGGCTCTCCTCCTGTAACTAATTTACAGCTTCACCCGGCATCATTTTGTGCAGTGGTTTTACTTGCCAGATGTCAGTTAAGCCAAGCGAGAGCTCTGTTACGGCGTCCAGAGTTTTGGAACATGTTTGTGGTCCGTACATGCCCGACACGGAGCACCCATCGTTTTGGACGCTTAGCCAGCCCGCCAAAAAAAAAAACTGGTGCACACGTACTGCTGGGGCTGGTGTATTCGGTAAAGCCAAATCGTAGAATTGACCTCACTCACAGGTTTTTACACAGGGAAAACTTTGGAAGCTACTCACTGGTAATAAAACGCAGGTGGTCGTAGGAATGGAAGCTAGCAGTATCCTGCACATTGCACACCGCAGTCGCACAGACCTCGGGCAGCACGCGCCCGGCCGGCCGGCCAGTGGTCAAAACCCCACGCCGTGTGGCGAAACAAATGTACGGCGCCGCAGTGAAAAGACGTCGCTGCTGGAGTAGGAGGCAGGTGCTGAAGGAGTGAAGGGAAGGGTTGGGTTGTCAACCTCTGGTTTGAGACGAAGATCCATGCATGGGCGGACGACTGGCCCAAACGTACACGTTGCCAGGCTCATCTCGTAATCACCGCGGCAGCGGCGGTAGCGACGCAAACTCATGCTCCGCTCCGACGCCTTGTCCGGAGCCCGGGTGCCGACTAGATTGCCCAGCTGCACCCGTCATGTCCCCGCGCCCGCCGTATCGCCGCCTGCGTCGGCTCGGGCCCCGGGGATCTTTGCCATTACTGCGCCTCGTGTCACGCTGAACATACGTGCCACAGTGCCAACGTCGACGGTACGTGCGTGTCACGCACCCCGTGGTACGTCGCGTGCGCCCTCTGACCGCCATGCTAGCTTTTAAGCTCGATCACCCGTTTGAAATGCATGGGAGAGGCCGTGAGATCTTCCTACTACTTGCACGGCATCAGCAGGGGCAGGAGCCGGAGCAGGAGCTCGCCGTTACTCGAACCGGCGTTCATGACAAAGCGGCCAGTGGCGAAGAGGATTGACCTGCACCGGAGCGCGCGGCGAGCCACACCCGTGGATCGCTGGTTGCCATTCCGGCGGCGGACACCCGCGTCTTCCGGCCGGGTGCACCCTACTGTACGTACTACGTGGACTGCACGCGCACCAGCTGGGTGGCTTGACTTGCGGTTCCATCCGCCGTACTACAGTACGTGCGCCACAAAGTCTTCGCCTTTCCGTTCCCGTGCACCCGCGCTCTCCGGCCCCCGATCGACGCGCACCGCCGCATCCGTGCACGGCCAGGGCTTTAATCATCACCATTCTTAATTGTTTTCTTCCGTCCCGTCGATGTCGATGTCGATGTCAGATTAATTTCGGCATTTCTGCCCTGCCCCTGCGTCTACGTACGCTCCATCGCACCGCAAGTCTGGCCAAGGCAATTGAACTAGCTCTTGTTTTTCCTTTCCCCTGGAAGTAATGGCTAGTAGTAGGAGTATATCATAGAGATACAAGCTCCTTTACCGCATAAAACTCGCTTACATATCGGCATGATAGCCAGGCCATTTGGTGGTGCCATGTGCGCGCTCATGTCCCCTGATGGCAGTTTCACGTGTTTTTACGCTAATTATTCGAGCAAATCTCTTCTGCTTAATTATTAGATTGGGTTTTTTGAACTCTGTTTTGAAAGAACTCAATCTATTAACAATTTTGCTAGAACTCATCTAGATGAGATTTAATTTGGTCTCATTCACCTTTTATAGCCATTGAATGTGATGCTATAAGATGTGTGTGCTGACGTGAGTTGTATCTGTTCTTGTTTTGCAGGTGAATGAGACCAAATTACGTCTCATCTAGATGAGTTCTACGTACTCCCATCTATTAATATATTTCTTTAGGATGAGCAGTATAATGTAGAAACAAAATACTACTCCCTCCGTCCCAAAATAAGTGTCTGAATCTTAGTACAACTTTATACTAAAGTTAGTACAAAGTTAAGACACTTATTTTGAGACGGAGAGAGTATGATGGAAATAATAGTACCAATAATTTGTCTATCCTAGACCATTGCATCATTGCTCGAGTCATTCTACCAAGGTACGTTTGCTTGGGAAACCAAGTGGAATGAAATGAAATGTTTCTAACCTTGTGTTTGATTGTACATAATTATATGGAATAGAAGGATGTATGCTTGGTTGGAGAATGGGTTGGACCGAATATGGCAAAAGTCCGCTCAATGTCTAGCCTTTCTTCTTGGGGGTAAACTCACACATTTCGAGAGATATTCATATGAAGTACACAGTTATGCAGGTAAATTGTTTCGCGATAATCAAGAAACGTGTGGATAATTTTGATGGGGTAGTCTTATTTGGGCAAGTTTTTTTTGGGGTGGGGAGAAGTCGGCGTTGGTTTTTACTAAGGCTGTTGTCTTTGTGTTATTGATGTCTACAATGCACCATTTTTATTGGCCGCCAAACACAGAGGTTTGTAAAATACCCAAAAAAAAATCTTTCTCAAATGGATGCTCTAAGATTTATCATGACATGGGAGGGGGTAGCATGAAGCCATGAAAGGATTCTCTTTTATAATCCCCGTGAAATATCCTTTGAAATCTTCTAGGGTATATTAGTAGGTTCATCCTCATTATCCTAAATAATAGGATAATCCACAATTAAACATTGAAGTAAATATATATGTTTGAAATGTATTAAGTATGCAGACAACATCGATCTATATTATGGTCCAAGTCATCGCATGTGTTACAAGTGATTCCACTTTGATACCAACAAGTTGTAGAAACTTAGGAACAAGAAGGGAATATTCAAACCCTAGACACCTAAGTCGATGGTAGCTACTGCATCACTATATAGTTTCAACTCTTATTATTAGACAAAATGTAGTTCTTTTTAGGAAACAGAGACAAAACTTTTGCATCATTGCAGTAATAAAAAAAGAATGCTACATGGATTACTTAAGAACAAGGTCAAGGCGAAAATACATAACCCTACTCTCTCAACAAAATAAATTCTAAGGACTTTGCACCGGCCGAGGCCAAATTCGTGTCTCGCATTTGGTCTTACTAACAAGTATGGATGACACTGCCAATGTGTTCTTAAGAGCTTCACCTTCTGCTTGTTCCATATCTCCCAACCCACTAGCATGGCAAGGAAAAGGATAGCCCTGCAACGCCCGTCCCTCTGCGAGGAAAGTGGTAGCTACCATCGGCGGAGCCACGTTATGAGCTGCAGGGGCCACGGCCCCCAGCCTTAGCTAAAAACAGGAAGAATTTTTTGAAGGGGTGTTTATATTTGAAAAAATATAGCCTTTGCCCCCCCCCCCAAACATCCATTGTTTGTGCTTGGCCCCTCCTAAATATCCTGCCTAGCTCCGCCACTAACCGCTACCAATCTTTAAACGTGCGAAGTTGACCCCAAGCAGCGATGTTTAAATCGACCAAACTACACGAAGTTTGGATTGAAGTCCAAATCTACGTGCAAGACCGACTCCGGCATTCGCTTGCAAAGCGGGCAAATGACACAATTTCGATGGATCACAGAGAGCCGTCCAACTTTTGTTTTGAAAGACTAACCACACAAAAGATCTGCACCTCGCGGTGCATAGATTTTCCATATCGGAGGCGGCTAATCCATCAAATCCATTGAAAATTTCAACCGATAACTGAGATTATTTTTCAACAATCACGGATCTTCATGTGTGTTCTCACGGCCTCTGTGGTGTAAGCTTGATCGACGGTCGTTTGTGGCGAAGTCGGAGTCGCTTGTTCGGAGAGAAGTGATAATGATGGTGCTTGCGATGTATCTTGTGTGTGTGCCTGCCGGTTTTTCGATAATAGGCCGGACAACTTTCTTATTTTTCATTAATTCATTGTGCCTGAGTTTCATGAAAAAAAAGAGATGGCAAAATCATCTGGTGGCCAGATCCGTGCCCCCGGCATCCAAAGAAAGAAACGTGGAGTGCACGGCGCGCCACGGTCCGTTGCCATTCCGCCCGGCGGCGGACAGCATCCGCACTTCTTTTCTGGCCCCGTCTCTCCATGTGTTTCTTCCGTGCATGCATGTACCAAAAAGTCTTCGCCTTTCCGTTCCCGTGCACCCGCGCTCTCCGGCTCCGGCACGCCCCTCCGCCCTGCTGTGCAGACCCCATCCGGGCACGCTGAGCCTGTGCTTGTACAGTTGTACTTTTGCTTGTTCGCCCGGTCGGTACGCATGCTTGTAGCCAAGGTTAACGTCGCATATCGCGCTCCACGGGGGCCTACGCACCGTTCACTTCATTCACGTACGACGAGCATAGATGAAGACGTAGTCGTTCGATGTTGACGCTCGCTCCAGAGCAGATGTGTTGACTCCTGGACGGCGACGGTATCGGTGGAGGTTGTGTCACGAGGTCGAGTGCTAAATCGGGGAGCCGAGCCAAGAGGGATTTAATTCGTGTGTGGCAAATTTCGTGATTCTTCCGTACCCACGTCCGTACACACACTCGATCGCACCGGGCCTATGGCCTCTTTTGTGTGTGTGTGTGTGTGTGTGTGTGTGTGTGTGTGTGTGTGTGTGTGTTTTGATGATCAACTGCTCGTGTACATACATAAAACATATAGACCAAACGCAATGATGAATAGGCAAAAAGACGAGTAAAATAGCACCATCTTGATGTGCTGTGACGTTGTGTGAAAGGTAGTCACAATCGTGATTCTAAGTGGAATCGGAGCTCCAGTGATAGAATTGTAAATCATAAAATCTTAACTACCCTAATAGTAGAATCAGATAGTTAGTTTGAACTTTAAGTCATACTACAATTGTATAACAGAATCGTGATTGCGACAACTTTAATTGTGCGCATATGTATATGGAGGAGTACTAGCTAGGAAGTACGTATAACGTATTGGTAGGATGATACAAGCTCCATCATGCGTGCTGTAGTTTACCGGCTGGCGTACATATATATAGAAGCTAAAAAGATCTTAGGTGGACGGTGGACGTACAAGTAGGGTATCCACTGGGCAGTATATGTAGCTATCGATCGATCGGATCGGGCCTCCTCAGATAATACGAAGCAAGTGGTCCGATCCATCCGTGGATGATGTCCATCCATCATGCGTCCGTTGTATGTATGTGCGATCGCCCACATGCTGTGCCGTGTATATGGACCGCGCAGATGCTACGTACTTTGGCAGCATTTGAAAGCTAGTACAGAGAGTACATTCTGTACCTACGTATACGAGTGTGGAGATCGATAGTCCATATCACTCATTTAATTAAAGCGTACATGTATACATTGGTGCGAGGAGGAGGGCGGGGAAATATAGGGTGTACTGGCCTTGTGGTGAACCCGGTGCACCGAACTCCTGTAGCATATTTTAAAATGCCATTGACAATTCTAAGATAATAGAACATTCACACCACACAAATATATGTTATCACAAAATATTTAAATCAAAATTTAAAACATAGCTCGGAAAGTAAAAATGGTAAATTTAACACTGAATAGCACATAACATAAATCAGACTTTAGATTTGCTCATTATCACATTGAAGTGAAAATTTTCATTTTTGTATCTCGGGCAATGTTTTAAATTTTGATATGGAATGATAACATACATTGGTGTTGTGTTGATGTGCAAAATTTTCTTTGTTTTTCCAAAACATTTAAAAATGTGCCACGGCATTAGGTGCACCAGTAGCACCGCAAGGGTGAGTGCACCGGATACATTCCCGGGGGAGGGCACCATTCCGGTTTTTGCTACTGTAGCATAATGCTAGGCTAAGAGCAACTCTAGCTGAGTCGCCAAATCGGTCCGATCGCCAAAATTATGAAGATTTTGGCCAAAAAATGCACTCTAGCACAATCATCACGTGCCTCCAGACACTAGCGCAGAATTTCCTAAATAGATTGATCCAGACACTATCACTAGCGCAGAATCGCCAGTCCGTGGTCACGGATGCGGGAGGACGCCATTCAACCGTAGCCACATACATTTCAATCCGCATTTGAACTAACTGGACGAAATTCATGCAAAGCGGCCAATATTCATCAAAATTTGGATAGAAAATACCATTTTTTGCAATGAAATTACCATCATGCAACTCGTGGACTAGTGGCACGTATCCACTATAATTTTGGCTGTTTTGATAACGTAGAAGTCTCAACATCATTTATAAATGAGATAAGAGATCCTTTCTCCTCACAGGTTAGCTCGGAGCCCTAACTATAATACGTCTTGTCTACATCGTTCCGAGTATTTCTTCGAGAAAAGAAATAAGTTGTCAATTATAAATAAACAAATTTAGTAGGGATGACCATCAACTATTTTAAATAAACAATATTACTTAACAAATTGGTTTGACAAACTCACATAGAGGTGAACTGGAAGCATATCCACATCCACCCAAATGTCGATATTATCTTCAATATCATCTTCAGGACGAATATCAAAGGTTATTTGCATATTCTCCTGAAATCTATAGGCCTTCCATAGAGCTCCACAATTTGAGCAACCAAATTATGAGTGATTAACTGCATTGTAAAGCTTAACCCGAAAAGTGTAACCATGTTTAGTCCTAAAGTGAGCTTTCCACGTCCCATATTCTCACTATCTTGGAAACCGAGCTTCACTATCTTGGAAACCGAGCTTCTCCAAGACATATCGTCTTGCATGGCAGGGCATGCACTAATCAAATTGTAAGAAATGGAAATTACATGTTGAAGCAAAGAAGCACAAGTCATGATTAATTACGAAAAAATACTTGTCGTCGTTACATACAGTAAAAACATCGAAGGTCTCATCGAGCTTCATGGTGAAGAACCTACCGTTTTTCAGGTAAGGCCTATCACACATACCCCTGTCGTCGCCTCAATAATCACACTCAGGGATCCCATCATCGTCAGACATTTCCTGTATTCATAGTTCAAAGTTTATAAACCAACGACAATTACGAGGAACTCAACACACAGATCACTATTCAACACAGGTTGACTTTTAGTCTGTCGTGTCTTCCTTGAAAACTCTCATCTCACTTGGTGTATATGGTGGGCACTCCCTCTCTGATATATTCGGCCGTCGGTGATGGTCACTCCTCCCTTCGTTCCCGAGTGCATTACACAAAAATGTCTAGCAGATGGGAACGAAGGAGAAGTGACCCCCACCACAACAGTCGGGATTCTTCCTCTCTCATATTTCGACCGTATATGGTGGACACTCCCTCACCAATATATTCGACCGTTGGTGATGGTCGCTCCTCCTTTGTTTCCAAAGTGGATTACACACAAAATGTCTAGCACACGGGAGGGAAGGAGAAGCAACCCCCACGACGACAGTCGAGATTATTCCTCTCTGATATTTTGACAGTATATGGTGGACACTCTCTCTCTGATATTTGCCACCGTCGTTGATGGTCGCTCCTTCTTTCTTTTGAAAGTGCATTGACACATCTCCAATGTATCTATAATTTATGAAGCATTCATGCTATTTTATTATCTGTTTTGAATGATTATGGGCTTTATTATACACTTTTATATATTACTTTTGGGACTAACCTATTAACCGGAGGCCCAGCCCATATTGCGGTTTTATTGTCTATTTCAGTATTTCGAAGAAAAGGAATATCAAACGGAGTCCAAACGGAATGAAACCTTCGGCGGCGTTATTTTTGGGAAGAATATCATCCTGGAGACTTGTAGTTTACGTCATAAGATCCTCGAGGAGGCCAGGAGATAGGGGGGCGCCCCCTCTACTGGGCGCGCCCCCCTGTCTCGTGGGCCCCTCGAGCACCTCCTGACCCACTTCTTTCACCTATATAAGCCTACGTACCCTAAAAACATCGAATATCAAGATAGATCGGGAGTTCCGCCGCTGCAAGCCTCTGTAGCCACCAGAAACCTCTCGGGAGCCCGTTCCGGCACCCTGCCGGAGGGGGATCCTTCACTGGTGGCCATCTTCATCATCCCGGCGCTCTCCATGACGAGGAGGGAGTAGTTCACCCTCGAGGCTGAGGGTATGTACCAGTAGCTATGTGTTTGATCTCTCCCTCTCGTGTTCTCTCTCGTGTTCCCTCTATGGCACGATCTTGATGTATCCCGAGCTTTGCTATTATAGTTGGATCTTATGATGTTTCTCCCCCTCTACTCTCTTGTGATGAATTGAGTTTTCCCTTTGAAGTTATCTTATCGGATTGAGTCTTTTATGAGAACACTTGATGTATGTCTTGTTAGGGAACGTAGTAATTTCAAAAAAATTCCTACGCACACGCAAGATCATGGTGATGCATAACAACGAGAGGGGAGAGTGTGTCCACGTACCCTCGTAGACCGAAAGCGGAAGCGTTATGACAATGCGGTTGATGTAGTCATACGTCTTCACGATCCGACCGATCCAAGCACCGAACGTACGACACCTCTGGGTTCAGCACACGTTCAGCTCGATGACGATCCCCGGACTCCGATCCAGCAGGGTGTCGGGGATGAGTTCCGTCAGCACGACGGCGTGGTGACGATGATGGTATTCTACCGATGCAGGGCTTCGCCTAAGCACCGCAACGATATGATCGAGGTGGAATATGGTGGAGGGGGGCACCGCACACGGCTAAGGAACGATCATGAAGATCAACTTGTGTGTTGTTGTGCCTAGAGGTGCCCCCTGCCCCCGTATATAAAGGAGCACGGGGGAGGGGGCGGCCGGCCTAGGAGGGGGCGCGCCAAGGGGAGTCCTACTCCCACCGGGAGTAGGACTCCCTCCTTCCTTGTTAGAGTAGGAGAAGGGGGGGAAGAGGGGGAGAGGAGGAAGGAAAAGGGGGATGCACCCCTTGTCCAATTCGGACCAGAGGGGGGCTGCGCACCTCCTTCCTTTCGGCCTCTCTCCTCTATTCCCGTATGGCCCAATAAGGCCCATATACTCCCCGGTGAATTCTCGTAACTCTCCGGTACTCCGAAAAATACCCGAATCACTCGGAACCTTTCCAAAGTCCGAATATAGTCGTCCAATATATCGATCTTTACGTCTCGACCATTTCAAGACTCCTCGTCATGTCCCCGATCTCATCCGGGACTCCGAACTCCTTCGGTACATCAAAACATATAAACTCATAATATAACTGTCATCGAAACCTTAAGCGTGCGGACCCTACAGGTTCGAGAACAATGTAGACATGACCGAGACATGTCTCCGATCAATAACCAATAGCGGAACCTGGATGCTCATATGGGCTCCTACATATTCTATGAAGATCTTTATCGGTCAAACCGCATAACAACATACGTTGTTCCCTTTGTCATCGGTATGTTACTTGCCCGAGATTTTATCGTCGGTATCTTAATACCTAGTTCAATCTCATTACCGGCAAGTATCTTTACTCGTTACATAATACATCATCCCGTAACTAACTCATTAGCTACATTGCTTGCAAGGCTTATAGTGATGTGCATTACCAAGAGGGCCCAGAGATACCTCTCTGACAATCGGAGTGACCAATCCTAATCTCGAAATACGCCAACCCAACATGTACCTCACTACGGGAAACAACTAATTTGCCGTCAGGGGCGTCTTTGCCGTCAGCTTTTCGTCGGGTAGACGGCAAAGAAATGATTTGCTGTCATCAACAGACGGCAAAGAAAAACTAACGACAATATATACTTTGCCGTCTGCAAATAAAAACACAGACGGCAAAGAGCTAACTTTGCCGTCTGCCAAACAAAACACAGACGACAAAGATTCTTTTCCGTCTGTTTTTGTTGTGGCAGACGGCAATTAATCTTTGCCGTCTGTGTTTTTGTTCGCAGACGGCAAAGTAAACTCTTTGTTGTCTGTATTCTGTCACGCAGACGGCAAACTGAGAAAGCACATCACACGGATCCACCTCGCGGATCGATGACGTGGCAGCCATCCACCACCGCGTGTTGCTCGATCCTGCCCTCCCCATCTCTCTTTTCACCACACCCACGTGACCCACTCCACCACTCAAGTAAAAAAGTAACCCCCGGCCCACCCCCACCTGCCCACGACGCGCACACACACCCCACCACTGCCCGAGATGGGGAAGGCGAGCCAGGAGGCAGCCGCGGGCAGGGCGGCCAGGGCATGTGAAGACGCAGATGGCGAGCAGGATGCGGCCGACGCGGCTGGAGGCCGGCGCGTGCGAGGGGGCGGCTGGCGTGGGCGGCGGCCGGCGTCTGCGAGGGCGGGCGGCGGCTGGCGTCTGCGAGGGAGGACGGCATAGCCGGCGTCGCGGGCAGCGGACGGCGTGTGCGAGGGCGGCCGGCGGCCGGCGCCGGCGAGGGCGGACGACACGGGGCGCGATGTGGCCACCCGCTGCTCTCCTCAGCCTCGCCCGAGGCCTCTGCTCTCCACAGCGGGTGCCCGCCTCCTCCCCCAACCACGTCGACCGGAACACGTACATCGCGGTGCGCCTCACCGTTTACTTCACCGAGATGGCCCACCTCATCATGTACTGCCAGTTCGTCCGCAACGCCATCCAAGCCCAGCCGTCCTCGCCTTTCCTTGTTGCTCGATGGGCCTTTGCAGTCTGCACCGGTCGGTCCTGTTCCAAGCCTCCTCGTCGCCGCTCTGTTCCAGCCTTGAAAAGAGGAGGCCGCCGCCTGGGCGACAACCGTGGTGGTCCAACCCGGATACTAGAGTTCTTTCTCCGATGGCGAAGCAAGGAAGAAGATGGACCAGATCGCGTTTTCCAGCTCGTGTTTTGGGTCTTTCCTGTAAAGTTCCCATAGTAGTTCCCATATTGTGTTGTAATTTCACTTTCTTTGGGGGTCCTTATGGCAGTTGTACACTCTTGCAAATAATAATTATCAATGAAGCAGCTTCTGGGTCCTTCGCGAGCGTCTCCCGTTCAATAAAGTGAAAGTAAAATAAGAAAGGAACACGAACCACCTGCCATGGTTTTTTATATAAAAATAATTGTTTGCCATCTATGGGTTTGAGGGCAGATGGCAAAGAAGAAGCATTGCTGACGGCAAAGAGCTTGGATTTTGCCGTCTGTTGGTTAATAGGCTGACGGCAAAACACGACTTCAGCTGACGGCAAAGACTTTGCCGTCTGTACGATAAAAAGCTGACGGCAAAGCATTCTTTGCCGACTTATCTTTGCCGTCTGAGTTTGCCGTCTGCTTCCTAACGGCAAAATCTTTGCCGTCTGGATTTAGACCTTTGCCGTCTGTGATCCACATACGGTAAATTACCTGTTTCCTGTAGTGCCTTCGGAGACACCTCTAGAGCTCCTTTATAATCACCCAGTTACGTTGTGATGTTTGGTAGCACACAAAGTGTTCCTCCGGTAAGAGGGAGTTGCATAATCTCATAGTTGTAGGAACATGTATAAGTCATGAAGAAAGCAATAGCAACATACTAAATGATCAAGTGCTAAGCTAACGGAATGGGTCAAGTCAATAACATCATTCTCCTAATGATGTGATCCCGTTAATCAAATTACAACTCATGTCTATGGGTAGGAAACTTAACCATCTTTGATTAATGAGCTAGTCAAGTAGAGGCATACTAGTGACATTATTTTTGTCTATGTATTCACACGTGTATTATGTTTCCGGTTAATACAATTCTAGCATGAATAATAAACATTTATCATGAAGTAAGGAAATAAATAATAACTTTATTATTGCCTCTAGGGCATATTTCCTTCAGTCTCCCACTTGCACTAGAGTCAATAATCTAGTTCACATCATCATGTAATTTAACACCAATATTCACATCTGTATGTGATTAATACCCATAGTTCACATCGTCATGTGATCAACACCCAAAGGGTTTACTAGAGTCAATAATCTAGTTCACATCGCTATGTGATTAACACCCAAAGAGTACTAAGGTATGATCATGTTTTGCTCGTGAGAGAAGATTAGTCAACGGGTCTGTCACATTCAGAGCCGTATGTATTTTGCAAATATTCTATGTCTACAATGCTCTGCACGGAGCACCTCTAGCTAATTGCTCCCACTTTCAATATGTATCCAGATTGAGACTTAGAGTCATCTGGATCAGTGTAAAAGCTTGCACCGATGTAACTCTTTACGACGAGCTCTTTTATCATCTCCATAATCGAAAAATATTTCCTTAGTCCTCACTAAGGATATTCTTGACCGTTGTCCAGTGATATACTCTTAGATCAATATTGTACTCCCTTGCCAAAACAGGGCAGAGCATACAATAGATCTGGTCCATAGCATGGCATACTTTTATAGAACCTATGACTGATGCATAGGGAATGACTTTCATTCTCTTTATATTTTCTGCCATGGTCGGGATTTGAGTCTTACTCAATTTAATACCTTTGCAACACAGGCAAGAACTCTTTCTTTGACTGTTCCATTTTGAAGTACTTCAAAATCTTGTCAAGGTATGTACTCATTGAAAATCTTATCAAGTGTCTTGATCTATCTCAATAGATCTTGATGTTCAATATGTAAGTAGCTTTACTGAGGTCTTTCTTTGAAAAACTCCTTTAAAACACTCCTTTATGCTTTCCAGAAAATTCTACATTATTTCTGAAAAAATATGTCATTCACATATACTTATCAGAAAGGCTGTAGTGCTCCCACTCACTTTCTTGTAAATACAGACCTTTCCAAAAGTCTGCATAAGACCATATGCTTTGATCAACTCATCAAAGCGTATATTCCAACTCCGAGATGCTTGCACCAGTCCATTGATGGATTGCTGGAGCTTGCACACTTTGTTAGCACCTTTAGGATTGACAAAACCTTCTGGTTGTATCATATACAACTCTTCTTTAATAAATCCATTAAGGAATTCAGTTTTGACATCCATTTGCCAGATTTCATAAAATGTGGCAATTGCTAACATGATTCGGACAGACTTAAGCATCGATACGAGTGAGAAAATCTCATCATATTCAACACCTTGAACTTGTCGGAAAAAAAATTTGCGACAAGTCGAGCTTTGTAGATAGTAATACTACTATCAGCGTCCGTCTTCCTCTTGAAGATCCATTTATTCTTAATGACTCACCGGTCATCGGGCAAGTCAATCAAAGTCCATACTTTGTTCTCATACATGGATCCCATCTCAGATTTCATGGCCTCAAACCATTTCGCGGAATCTGGGCTCATCATCGCTTCCTCATAGTTCGTAGGTTTATCATGGTCTAGTAACATGAGTTCCAAAATAGGATTACCATACCACACTGGCACGGACCGTACTCTGGAATACCTAAGAGGTTCTGTAGTAACTTGATTTGAAGTTTCATGATCATCATCATTAGCTTCCTCGCTAATCGGTGTAGCAATCACTGGAACTGATTTCTGTGATGAACAACTTTCCAATTTGGGAGAAGGTACAATTACCCCATCAAGTTCTACTTTCCTCCCACTCATTTCTTCCGAGATAAACTTCTTCTCTAGAAAGGATCCATCTTAGCAACGAATAACTTGCCTTCAGATCTGTGATAGAAGGTGTACCCAATAGTTACCTTTGGGTATTCTATGAAGACGCACTTCTCCGATTTGGGTTCGAGCTTATCAGGTTGAAATATGTTCACATAAGCATCGTAGCCCCAAACTTTTAAGAAACGACAACTTTGGTTTCTTGCCAAACCACAGTTCATAAGGCGTCGTCTCAACGGATTTTGATGGTGCCCTATTTAAAGTGAATGAAACTGTCTCTAATGCATAACCCCAAAACGATAGTGGTAAACCGATAAGAGATATCATAGATTGCACAATATCCAATAAAGTGCGGTTACGACTTTCGGACACACTATAACGCTATAGTGTTCTAGGTGGTGTGAACTGTGAAACAATTCCACATTGTTTTATATGAAAACCAAACTCGTAACTCAAATATTCTCCTCCACGATCAGATCGTAGAAACTTTATTTTCTTGTTACGATGATTCTCCACTTCACTCTGAAATTCTTTCAACTTTTCAAATGTTTCAGACTTCTATTTCATTAAGTAGATATACTCATATCTGCTCAAGTCATCTTGTGAAGGTCAAAAAATAACGATACCCGCCACGAGCATCAACACTCATTGGACCGCATACATCAGTATGTATTTTTTTCCAGTAAGTCACTAGCTCGTTCCATTGTTCCGGAGAACGGAGTTTTAGTCATCTTGCCGATAAGGCACGGTTCTCAAGCATCAAATGATTCATAATCAAATGATTCAAAAAATCTATCTTTATGGAGTTTCTTCATGCGCTTTACACCGATATGACCCAAACGGCAGTGCCACAAATAAGTTGCACTATCATTATCAACTTTGCATCTTTTGGCATCAATATTATTAATATGTATATCACTACGATCGAGATCCAACAAACTATTTTCATTGGGTGTATGACCATCGAAGGTTTTATTCATGTAAACAGAACAACAATTATTCTCTGACTTTAAATGAATAACCATATTGCAATAAACATGATCAAATCATATTCATGCTCAACGCAAACGCCAAATAACATTTATTTAGGTTCAACACTAATCTCGAAAGTATAGGGAGTGTGCGATGATGATCATATCAATCTTGGAACTACTTCCAACACACATCATCACTTCACCCTCAACTAGTTTCTGTTTATTCTGTATCTCCTGTTTCAAGTTACTAATTTTTAGCAACCGAACAAGTATCAAATACCCAGGGGCTACTATAAACACTAGTAAGGTACACATCAATAACCAGTATATCGAATATACCCTTGTTCACTTTTCCATCCCTCTTATCCACCAAATATTCGGGGCATTTCCGCTTCCAGTGACCATTTCCTTTGCAGTGTAAGCACTCACTTTCAGGCTTTGGTCCAGCTTTGGGCTTCTTCGCGGGAGTGACAACTTGCTTGCCATTCTACTTGAAGTTCCCTTTTCTTTCCCTTTGCCCTTTTCTTGAAACTAGTGATCTTGTCAATCATCAACACTTGATGCTCTTTCTTGATTTCTACCTTCGTCGATTTCAACATCACGAAGAGCCCGGGAATCGTTTTTGTCATCCCTTGCATTATAGTTCATCATGAAGTTCCAGTAACTTGGTGATGGTGACTAGAGAACTCTGCCAACCACTATCTTATCTGGAAGATTAACTCCCACTTGATTCAAGCGATTGTTAGTACTCAGACAATCTAAGCACTTTGAGGGAGTCCTGGATTAGGGGGTGTCCGGATGGCCGGACTAAGACCTTTGGCCGGACTCCCGGACTATGAAGATACAAGATTGAAGACTCCGTCCCGTGTCCGGATTGGACTTTCCTTGGCGTGGAAGGCAAGCTTGGCGATACGATATGAAGATCTCCTCCCATTGTAACCGACTCTATGTAACCCTAGCCCTCTCCGGTGTCTATATAAACCGGAGAGTTTTAGTCCGTAGGACGAACAACAATCATACCATAGGCTAGCTTCTAGGGTTTAGCCACTCCGATCTCGTGGTAGATCTACTCTTGTACTACCCATATCATCAATATTAATCAAGCAGGAGTAGGGTTTTACCTCCATCGAGAGGGCCCAAACCTGGGTAAAAACATCATGTCCCTTGTCTCCTGTTACCATCCGCCTAGACGCACAGTTCGGGACCCCATACCCGAGATCCGCCGGTTTTGACACCGACATTGGTGCTTTCATTGAGAGTTCCGCTGTGTCGTCACCATCAGGAAGGATGCCGCATCCCGTCTTTAAAGACGGTGTCGTTGCTAAAGGAGCTTTGGCTGTCAGCCAAACTCTCTAGCTAGGCAGGTTTTTGATGACCGCCTGTCCGGTCGTCGCGCCGACGATGGCCTCTTGGGCCATCGAAAGCAATCTTCACATCAGCTCGGAGCTTGCCGAGCAGTTAGATCCGATGGAGCTCTTCTCTCTGAACGAGCTCTTGGATCGCATCGCGGCCCTAGGAGTCGCTACTGATTACGACCAGATTGGGCTTAAACCCGATCAGAGAGAGATTGACTCTCCCCAGATTACCCACCACGTCGAAGTGGTGGAAGAACAATGCGGCGAGTCTTCGCCCGCCCTAAGGACCAGATGCGTCCGGATTCCCGATCCCTCCAAGCCGGATACCCGGGGAAGGGAGGATGTCGCCCAAACCCTGAACCTAAAGTCAGGCAGGAGGCCCTATTCATTTAATAATATCCGAGAAAGCAAGCTTCCGTATTCGGAAACCGCTCGGCCCCTGAATCTTACATCGGGCAGGATTCCGGATTTAATTCCACCCGCCCACCCAACTATACGGGATTTATCCCTAATACGGCAAGAGTTCGGAGAAACAGTACACCACTACTGGGCCAGATTCCTCCTGGTTATGAACAGGATAAAGGACTGTCGTGAGAAAGAAGCAATTTCACTCTTCTCTAACAACTGCATGGACATCGGAATCCTCAACGCCATAAGTCATCGCGAAATTACACGATTCGCCGACTTGACATCCATAGTACGAAAGTACTGTGCGACTGAAAGCGTTCGGAAAACCGAAGATAAATTCTGGGACAATCCGGCCCCGAATATAACACGAGTCCGAAACAAAAGGGCGCATTATCACCAGGCATCTGAGCCAAACATCAAAAAACAAAAACCCTCTACAGGGTACGGGACAGTACTAGAAGGATGGCTCAATGGACCCTGTAAAATTCATAATTCAGGGAAAGCCACACCAACGCACAACCTCAGAGCATGTTGGATACTACGGCAGGTGGCCAGAAGTGGCGAGGAGCTTTTAACTCCAGAACCCGAAGAATACCTCCCCAGTACAGTGTCGACAGTCTTCGAGACCTTCACATCAAACAATGAAACGGACGCTTCGCAACCTTGCCGAAGTCTACCAAGTAGCAACAATAAACCCATGGAGTGACACGGCTATCACCTTTAATGCCAGTGACGAACCTAAATTCTGAACAGCCCGAGCACCAGCTGCATTGGTCCTCAGTCTGATAGTGGACGGCTTCCGACTTACAAAGGTACTCATGGATGGCGGCAGCGGACTCAACCTCATCTACGAGGAAACCATGCGAAAAATGGAAATTGACTGGAGCCGCATTGAGTGAAGCAACACAACTTTTAGGGGAATAATCCCAAGCCGGGAAGCATGCTGTTCAGGAAAAATCACACTGGATGTGGTGTTCGGCACGCCGGACAATTACAAATCTGAGGAGGTCACGTTTCAAGTGGCCCCGTTCAGCAGCGGCTACCACGCTCTGCTAGGGCGAGAAGCATTTAAAATTTTCCAAGCCATACCCCATTACGGGTACATGAAGCTCAAAATGCCCGGTCCCAACGGAATCATCACTCTCGCAAGTGATCCGGACATAGCGCTCCGCACTGAAAACAAGACAGCCGCACTGGCCCTGGAGGCATTATCTGAGGCCCTAGCTGCCGAGGAATTAATGGCGTTGCGCTCTACGGTGGACAGGGACGATGTGATACTAGACAAGAGAACCAAACCCACCTCTTTTAAACCTGCGGACGAAATAGTCAAATTCCAAGTCCATCCAACGGACCCTACAAAAACGGCCTCCATCGGGGCACAATTAAAACCCGATGTAGACGCTGCACTCAGAGACTTCCTGCGAGAAAATTGGGACATTTTCGCCTGGCACCCCTCGGATATGCCAGGAATCCCACGCAGGCTGGCCGAGCACAGCCTGAACATCATAAATGGGTTTAAACCCATCAAGCAGACCCTACGGTGTTTTTACAAACCCAAGAGACAAGCCATGGGAGAGGAGCTAGCAAAACTGTTGGAAGCCGGATTCATCAGAGACATAAAACATCCGGACTGGCTAGCAAACCTGGTGATGGTACCAAAGAAGGACAAATCTTGGCGCCTATGTGTCGATTTCAAAGACCTAAACAAGGCATGTCCAAAGGACCCTTTCCCACTCCCCCGAATTGATCAAATCATCGACGCCACCGCAGGACACGACTCATTGTGTTTCCTCGATGCATACTCTGGCTACCATCAAATCAAGATGGCAGAGTCAGACCAAGACGCAACGGCATTCATCACCCCATATGGCCCATTCTGCTTCAACACGATGCCCTTCGGGCTCAAAAACGCCGGCGCAACATATCAGCGCATGATTCAGACATGTCTGGCCAACAAGATCGGCAAAACAGTTAAAGCATACGTAGATGACGTGGTCATCAAAACAAAACATGTTGACACTCTAGTAGATGACTTGAGGCTCATGTTCGACAATCTTCGAACATATGACACTAAGCTCAACCCGAAAAAATGCGTTTTCGGCGTACCAGCCGGAAAGCTCTTGGGCTTCATCGTATCCGGTGGAGGAATTGAAGCAAACCCAGCCAAGATCCGAGCTCTGTCACAATTGGATACCCCAAAGGACCTCAAACAAATACAAAAACTGACAGGATGTGTGGCGGCTCTAAGACGCTTTATCTCCCGCTTAGGAGAAAAGGCATTACCCCTCTATCGCCTCCTGCGGCGCACCGACCACTTCGAGTGGACGGATGCCGCCACGGCCGGACTCAAAGAAATAAAAGCCATACTGGCAACAGATCCGATCCTGGCCGCGCCCAACACGGGCGAACCAATGCTGTTATACATCACGGCAACCCATCAAGTTGTAATCGCGGTGCTCGTAGTCGAACGAGAAACGGATGGACACAAGCCCCCCCTCCAAAAACCAGTGTACTACGTGTCCACTTTACTAACTCCATGCAAGTCACGGTACCCGCATTATCAAAAGATAGCATACGCGGTGTTCATGGCATCCCGAAAGCTGCGACACTACTTTCAAGAGTGCTCCATAACAGTGGCATCCGAAGTACCCCTTAATGATATTATAAACAACCGCGGCGCAACGGGACGGATTGCCAAATGGGCCATCGAGCTCCTCCCGTTCGACATAACCTACAAGCCAAGGCGAGCTATTAAGTCGCAGGTTTTGGCCGACTTCATCGCCGAATGGACCGAAGCCAAACTCCCTAAAGAGTACGGCACATACTCCAACTGGATCATTCACTTCGACGGCTCCAAAATGTTGGCTGGCCTGGGGGCTGGCGTCGTTCTGACGTCCCCAACCGGGAAGACAGTCCAATACATACTTCAGATAATGTACACGGATTCCAACAACGCAGCCGAATACGAGGCCCTTTTACATGGCCTCCGAATGGCCGTCTCCATGGGCATTCAGCGCCTAGAGGTCCGCGGGGATTCAAATCTCGCAATATCCCAAATAAATGGAGACTTCGACGCCAAGGATCCGAAAATGGTAGCTTACCGCAACTCCATCTTAAAGATGTCAGCTCGGTTTGAGGGGCTCGAATTCATCACATAGCCCAGAAAAATAACCAAGCAGCAGACATGCTGGCACGCATTGGCGCCAAGTGCGAGGCCGTCCCTCCCAACATTTTCCTAGAAAGGCTGTTCAAGCCATCTGTATCATGGGAAGGAGAATCCGGAAACAATAGCCCGGACACAACTACACAGCCCCTCACCAAACATTCTGACACAGTTGGGGGCTCCGCCAACGAAACAACACCGTCAGCCCACGCAATAATGGCAGTCATTGCCACTTGGACAGAACCATTCCTAGCCTACCTAACTAGGCAGGAACTTCCCGAGGACCAAAACGAGGCCCGCTGCATAGTGCAGCGATCTAAAGCCTACAAAGTCCACGAGGGAGTGAAGGAAATATTCCCTAGAGGCAATAATAAAGTTATTATTTATTTCCTCATATCATGATAAATGTTTATTACTCATGCTAGAATTGTATTAACCGGAAACATGATACATGTGTGAATACATAGACAAACATATAGTCACTAGTATGCCTCTACTTGACTAGCTCGTTAATCAAAGATGGTTATGTTTCCTAACCATAGACATGTGTTGTCATTTGATTAATGGGATCACATCATTAGAAGAATGATGTGATTGACATGACCCATTCCGTTAGCCTAGCACTTGATCGTTTAGTATGTTGCTATTGCTTTCTTCATGACTTATACATGTTCCTGTAACTATGAGAAATATGCAACTCCCGTTTACCGGAGGAACACTTTGGGTACTACCAAACGTTACAACGTAGCTGGGTGATTATAAAGGAGTACTACAGGTGTCTCCGAAGGTACATGTTGAGTTGGCGTATTTCGAGATTAGGTTTTGTCACTCCGATTGTCGGAGAGGTATCTCTGGGCCCTCTCGGTAATGCACATCTTTATAAGCCTTGCAAGCAATGTGACCAAATGAGTTGGTTACGGAATGATGCATTATGGAACGAGTAAAGAGACTTGCCGGTAACGAGATTGAACTAGGTATTGGATACCGACGATCAAATCTCGGGCAAGTAACATACTGATGACAAAGGGAACAACGTATGTTGTTATGCGGTTTGACCGATAAAGATCTTCGTAGAATATGTAGGAGCCAATATGGGCATCCAAGTTCCGCTATTGGTTATTGACCGAGAATAGTTCTAGGTCATGTCTACATAGTTCTCGAACCCGTAGGGTCCGCACGCTTAACGTTACGATGACAGTTTTATTATGAGTTTATAAGCTTTGATGTACCAAAGTTTGTTCGGAGTCCCGGATGTGATCAAGGACGTAACGAGGAGTCTCCAAATGGTCGAGACATAAGGATTGATATATTGGACGACTATATTCAGACACCGGAAGTGTTCCGGGTGATTTCGGAGAAAACCGGAGTGCCGGAGGGTCACCGGAACCCCCCCGTAGAGTTAATGGGCCACATGGGCCTTGGTGGGAAGAGAGAGGGGCGGCCAGGGTGGGCCGCGCGCCCCCTCTCCCTCTGGTCCGAATTGGACTAGGAGGGGGGGGGGGCGGCGCCCCCCCTCTTTCCTTCCCCCCTCTCCCCCTTCCTTTCCCCTCCTAGTAGGAGTAGGAAAGGGGGAGTCCTACTCCTACTAGGAGGAGGACTCCTCCTCCTTGGCGCGCCCACAAGGGCCGGCCGGCCTCCCCCCTCCCTCCTTTGTATACGGGGGCATGGGGGCACCCCATGACACACAAGTTGATCTACGGATCGTTCCTTAGCCGTGTGATGTGCCCCCCTCCACCATATTCCACCTCGGTCATATCATCGCGGAGTTTAGGCGAAGCCCTGCGCCGGTAGAACATCATCATCGTCACCATGCCGTCATGCTGACGGAACTCATCCCCGAAGCTTTGCTAGATCGAAGCCCGGGGATCGTCATCGAGCTGAACGTGTGCTGAACTCGGAGGTGCCGTACGTTCGGTGCTTGGATCGGTCGGATCGTGAAGATGTACGACTACATCAACCGCGTTGTGCTAACGCTTCCGCTTACGGTCTACGAGGGTACGTGGACAACACTCTCCCCTCTCTTTGCTATGCCATCACCATGATCTTGCGTGTGCGTAGGAATTTTTTTGAAATTACTACGTTCCCCAATAGTGGCATCCGAGCCTAGGTTTTATGTGTTGATGTTATATGCACGAGTAGAACACAAGTGAGTTGTGGGCGATACAAGTCATACTGCTTACCAGCATGTCATACTTTGGTTCGGCGGTATTGTGAGATGAAGCGGCCCGGACCGACATTACGCGTACGCTTACGCGAGACTGGTTTCACCGTTACGAGCACTCGTGCTTAAAGGTGGCTGGCGGGTGTCTATCTCTCTCACTTTAGCTGAATCGAGTGTGGCTACGCCCGGTCCTTGCGAAGGTTAAAACAGCACCAACTTGACGAACTATCATTGTGGTTTTTATGCGTTGGTAAGAACGGTTCTTGCTAAAGCCCGTAGCAGCCACGTAAAATTTGCAACAACAAAGTAGAGGATGTCTAACTTGTTTTTGCAGGGCATGTTGTGATGTGATATGGTCAAGACGTGATGCTATATTATATTGTATGAGATGATCATGTTTTGTAACCGAAGTTATCGGCAACTAGCAGGAGCCATATGGTTGTCGCTTTATTGTATGAAATGCAAATGCCCTGTAATTGCTTTACTTTATCTCTAAGCGGTAGCGATAGTCGTAGAAGCAATAGATGGCGTAACGACAACGATGCTATGATGGAGATTAAGGTGTCGCGCCGATGACGATGGTGATCACGACGGTGCTTCGAAGATGGAGATCACAAGCACAAGATGATGATGGCCATATCATATCACTTATATTGATTGCATGTGATGTTTATCCTTTATGCATCTTATCTTGCTTTGACGATAGCATTTTAAGATGATCTCTCACTAATAATCAAGAAGTGTTCTCCCTGAGTATGCACCGTTGCGAAAGTTCTTCGTGCTGAGACACCACGTGATGATCGGGTGTGATAGGCTCTACGTTCAAATACAACGGGTGCAAAACAGTTGCACACGCGGAATACTCAGGTCATACTTGACGAGCCTAGCATATACAGATATGGCCTCGGAACACGGAGACCGAAAGGTCGAGCGTGAATCATATAGTAGATATGATCAACATAGTGATGTTCACCATTGAAACTGCTCCATCTCACGTGATGATTGGACATGGTTTAGTTGATTTGGATCACGTGATCACTTAGATGACTAGAGAGATGTCTGTCTAAGTGGGAGTTCTTAAGTAATATGATTAATTGAACTTAAATTTATCATGAACTTAGTACCTGATAGTATTTTGCTTGTCTATGTTTGTTTGTAGATAGATGGCTCGTGCTGTTGTTCCGTTGAATTTTAATGCGTTCCTTGAGAAAGCAAAGTTGAAAGATGATGGTAGCAATTACACGGACTGGGTCCGTAACCTGAGGATTATCCTCATTGCTGCACAGAAAAGTTACGTCCTGGAAGCACCGCTGGGTGCCAGGCCTGCTGCTGATGCAATTGACAACGTTAAGAACGTCTGGCAGAGCAAAGCTGATGACTACTCGATAGTTCAGTGTGCCATGCTTTACGGCTTAGAACCGGTTCTTCAACGACGTTTTGAACGTCATTGAGCATATGAGATGTTCCAGGAATTGAAGTTAATATTTCAAGCAAATGCCCGGATTGAGAGATATGAAGTCTCCAATAAGTTCTATAGCTGCAAGATGGAAGAGAATAGTTCTATCAGTGAGCATATACTCAAAATGTCTGGGTATAATAATCACTTGATTCAACGGGGAGTTAATCTTCCTGATGATAGTGTCATTGACAGAATTCTTCAATCACTGCCACCAAGCTACAAGAGCTTTGTGATGAACTATAATATGCAAGGGATGAACAAGACTATTCCGGAGCTCTTCGCGATGCTAAAAGCCGCGGAGGTAGAAATCAAGAAGGAGCATCAAGTGTTGATGGTTAACAAGACCACCAGTTTCAAGAAAAAGGGCAAAGGGAAGAAGAAGGGGAACTTCAAAAATAACAACAAGCAAGTTGCTGCTCAAGAGAAGAAACCCAAGTCTGGACCTAAGCCTGAAACTGAGTGCTTCTACTGCAAGCAGACTGGACACTGGAAGCGGAACTGCCCCAAGTATTTGGAGGATAAGAAGGATGGCAAAGTGAACAAAGGTATATGTGATATACATGTTATTGATGTGTACCTTACTAATGCTCGCAGTAGCACCTGGGTATTTGATACTGGTTCTGTTGTTAATATTTGCAACTCGAAACAGGGACTACGGATTAAGCGAAGATTGGCTAAGGACGAGGTGACGATGCGCGTGGGAAATGGTTCCAAAGTCGATGTGATCGCGGTCAGCACGCTACCTCTACATCTACCATAGGGATTAGTTTTAGACCTAAATAATTGTTATTTGGTGCCAGCGTTAAGCATGAACATTATATCTGGATCTTGTTTGATGCGAGACGGTTATTCATTTAAATCAGAGAATAATGGTTGTTCTATTTATATGAGTAATATCTTTTATGGTCATGCACCCTTGAAGAGTGGTCTATTTTTATTGAATCTCGATAGTAGTGATACACATATTCATAGTGTTGAAACCAAAAGATGCAGAGTTAATAATGATAGTGCAACTTATTTGTGGCACTGCCGTTTAGGTCATATCGGTGTAAAGCGCATGAAGAAACTCCATACTGATGGGCTTTTGGAATCACTTGATTATGAATCACTTGGTACTTGCGAACCGTGCCTCATGGGCAAGATGACTAAAACGCCGTTCTCCGGAACTATGGAGCGAGCAACTGATTTGTTGGAAATCATACATACTGATGTTTGTGGTCCAATGAATGTTGAGGCTCGCGGCGGGTATCATTATTTTCTCACCTTCACAGATGATTTGAGCAGATATGGGTATATCTACTTGATGAAACACAAGTCTGAAACATTTGAAAAGTTCAAAGAATTTCAGAGTGAAGTAGAAAATCATCGTAACAGGAAATTAAAATTTCCACGATCTGATCGTGGAGGAGAATATTTGAGTTACGAGTTTGGTCTACACTTGAAACAATACGGAATAGTTTCGCAACTCACGCCACCCGGAACACCACAACGAAATGGTGTTTCCGAACGTCGTAATCGTACTTTACTAGATATGGTGCGATCTATGATGTCTCTTACTGATTTACCGCTATCGTTTTGGGGTTATGCTTTAGAGACGGCCGCATTCACGTTAAATAGGGCACCATCAAAATCCGTTAAGATGACGCCTTATGAACTATGGTTTGGCAAGAAACCAAAGTTGTCGTTTCTTAAAGTTTGGGGCTGCGATGCTTATGTGAAGAAACTTCAACCAGATAAGCTCGAACCCAAATCGGAGAAATGTGTCTTCATAGGATACCCAAAAGAGACTATTGGGTACACCTTCTATCACAGATCTGAAGGCAAGATTTTCGTTGCTAAAATCAGATCCTTTCTAGAGAAGGAGTTTCTCTCGAAAGAAGTGAGTGGGAGGAAAGTAGAACTTGATGAGATAACTGTATCTACTCCCTTATTGGAAAGTAGTTCATTACAAGAACCGGTTCCTGTGACAACTACACCAATTAGTGAGGAAGCTAATGATATTGATCATGAAACTTCAGATCAAGTTTCTACTGAACCTCGTAGGTCTACCAGAGTAAGATCTGCACCAGAGTGGTACGGTAATCCAATTCTGGAAGTCATGTTGCTTGACCATGATGAACCTACAAACTATGAGGAAGCGATGATGAGCCCAGATTCCGCAAAATGGCTAGAGGCCATGAAATCTGAGATGGGATCCATGTATGAAAACAAAGTATGGACTTTGGTTGACTTGCCCGATGATCGGCAAGCCATTGAGAATAAATGGATGTTTAAGAAGAAGACTGATGCTGATGGTAATATAACTGTCTATAAAGCTCGACTTGTTGCGAAAGGTTTTCGACAAGTTCAAGGGGTTGACTATGATGAGACTTTCTCACCCGTAGCGATGCTTAAGTCTGTCCGAATCATGTTAGCTATTGCTGCATTTCATAATTATGAAATTTGGCAAATGGATGTCAAAACTGCATTCTTGAATGGATTTCTGGAAGAAGAGTTGTATATGATGCAGCCAGAAGGTTTTGTAGATCCAAAAAGGTGCTAACAAAGTGTGCAAGCTCCAGTGTTATGGACTGGTGCAAGCATCTCGGAGTTGGAATAAACGCTTTGATAGTGTGATCAAAGCATATGGTTTTATACAGACTTTTGGAGAAGCCTGTATTTACAAGAAAGTGAGTGGGAGCTCTGTAGCATTTCTGATATTATATGTAGATGACATATTATTAATTGGTAATGATATAGAATTTCTGGATAGCATAAAGGGATACTTGAATAAAAGTTTTTCAATGAAAGACCTCGGTGAAGCTGCTTACATATTGGGCATCAAGATCTATAGAGATAGATCAAGACGCTTAATAGGACTTTCACAAAGCACATACCTTGATAAAATTTTGAAAAAGTTCAAAATGGATCAGGCAAAGAAAGGGTTCTTGCCCGTACTACAAGGTGTGAAGTTGAGTCAAACTCAATGCCCGACCACAGCAGAAGATAGAGAGAAAATGAAAGATGTTCCCTATGCTTCAGCCATAGGCTCTATCATGTATGCAATGCTGTGTACCAGACCTGACGTATGCTTAGCAATAAGCTCGGCAGGAAGGTACCAAAGTAATCCAGGAATGGATCACTGGACAGCGGTCAAGAACATCCTGAAATACCTGAAAAGGACTAAGGATATGTTTCTCGTATATGGAGGTGACAAAGAGCTAGTCGTAAATGGTTACGTCGATGCAAGCTTTGACACTGATCCGGACGATTCTAAATCGCAAACCGGATACGTGTTTTTATTAAACGATGGAGCTGTAAGTTGGTGCAGTTCTAAACAAAGCGTCATGGCGGGATCTACATGTGAAGTGGAGTACATAGCTGCTTCGGAAGCAGCAAATGAAGGAGTCTGGATGAAGGAGTTCATTTCCGATCTAGGTATCATACCTAGTGCAACAGGACCAATGAAAATCTTCTGTGACAATACTGGTGCAATTGCCTTGGCAAAGGAATCCAGATTTCACAAGAGGACCAAGCACATCAAGAGACGCTTCAATTCCATTCGGGACCAAGTCCAAGTGGGAGACATAGAGATTTGCAAGATACATACGGATCTGAATGTTGCAGACCCATTGACTAATCCACGCTCACGAGCAAAACATGATCAGCACCAAGACTCCATGGGTGTTAGAATCATTACTATGTAATCTAGATTATTGACTCTAGTGCAAGTGGGAGACTGAAGGAAATATGCCCTAGAGGCAATAATAAAGTTATTATTTATTTCCTCATATCATGATAAATGTTTATTATCCATTCTAGAATTGTATTAACCGGAAACATGATACATGTGTGAATACATAGACAAACATATAGTCACTAGTATGCCTCTACTTGACTAGCTCGTTAATCAAAGATGGTTATGTTTCCTAACCATAGACATGTGTTGTCATTTGATTAATGGGATCACATCATTAGAAGAATGATGTGATTTACATGACCCATTCCGTTAGCCTAGCACTTGATTGTTTAGTATGTTGCTATTGCTTTCTTCATGACTTATACATGTTCTTGTAACTATGAGAAATATGCAACTCCCGTTTACCGAAGGAACACTTTGGGTACTACCAAATGTCACAACGTAACTGGGTGATTATAAAGGAGTACTACAGGTGTCTCCGAAGGTACATGTTGAGTTGGCGTATTTCGAGATTAGGTTTTGTCACTCCGATTGTCGGAGAGGTATCTCTGGGCCCTCTCGGTAATGCACATCTTTATAAGCCTTGCAAGCAATGTGACCAAATGAGTTGGTTACGGAATGATGCATTATGGAACGAGTAAAGAGACTTGCCGGTAATGAGATTGAACTAGGTATCGGATACCGACGATCAAATCTCGGGCAAGTAACATACCGATGACAAAGGGAACAACGTATGTTGTTATGCGGTTTGACCGATAAAGATCTTCGTAGAATATGTAGGAACCAATATGGGAATCCAGGTTCTACTATTGGTTATTGACCGAGAATAGTTCTAGGTCATGTCTACATAGTTCTCGAACCCGTAGGGTCCACACGCTTAACGTTATGATGACAGTTTTATTATGAGTTTATAAGTTTTGATGTACCGAAGTTTGTTCGGAGTCCCGGATGTGATCATTGACGTAACGAGGAGTCTCGAAATGCTCGAGACATAAAGATTGATATATTGGACGACTATATTCGGACACCGGAAGTGTTCCGGGTGATTTCGGAGAAAACCGAAGTGCCGAAGGGTTACCGGAACCCCTCCCCCGGAGAGTTAATGGGCCACATGGGCCTTGGTGGTAAGAGAGAGGGGCGGCCAGGGTGGGCCGCACGCCCCTCTCCCTCTGGTCTGAATTGGACTAGGAGGGGGGCGGCGCCCCCCTCTTTCCTTCCCCCTCTCCCCTTCCTTTCCCCTCCTAGTAGGAGTAGGAAAGGGGGAGTCCTACTCCTACTAGGAGGAGGACTCCTCCTCCTTGGCGCGCCCACAAGGGCCGGCCGGCCTCCCCCCTCCCTCCTTTATATACGGGGGCAGGGGGGCACCCCATGACACACAAGTTGATCTACGGATCGTTCCTTAGCCGTGTGCGGTGCCCCCCTCCACCATATTCCACCTCGGTCATATCGTCGCGGAGTTTAGGCGAAGCCCTGCGCCGGTAGAACATCATCATCGTCACCACGCCGTCGTGCTGACGCAACTCATCCCCGAAGCTTTGCTGGATCGGAGCCCGGGGATCGTCATCGAGCTGAACGTGTGCTGAACTCGGAGGTGTCGTACGTTCGGTGCTTGGATCGGTCGGATCGTGAAGACGTACGACTACATCAACCGCGTTGTGCTAACGCTTCCGCTTACGGTCTACGAGGGTACGTGGACAACACTCTCCCCTCTCGTTGCTATGCCATCACCATGATCTTGCGTGTGCGTAGGAATTTTTTTGAAATTACTACGTTCCCCAACAGGGAGAGCTTTACAAGAAAAGCACAACCGGAGTCCTCCAAAGGTGTATCTCTGAAGAGGAAGTGCGAGACCTTTTGGCTGAAATTCATGCCGGACTCGGCGGGCACCACGCTGCAGCCCGGGCCCTTGTAAGCAAGGCCTTCCGTACCGGATTTTATTGGCCAACGGCCCGGGCAGACGCTCTGGACTTAGTGCAATGATGTGTTGGTTGCCAGTTATTCGCCAACCAAAGCCACATGCCGCCTAACGCCCTACAAACTATACCCATTACCTAGCCTTTCGCGGTCTGGGGGCTTGACATGGTCGGACCCCTTAAAGGAGGAACCCACAAGCTAAAATACCTACTGGTCATGGTGGACAAATTCACCAAATGGATAGAGGCCAAGCCTGTAAAGACGACCGAATCCGGACCAGTGATAGACTTCATATCCGGGGTCGTACATCATTATGGCGTCCCCCATAGCATCATAACCGACAACGGCACAAACTTCACGGCCGATGAAGTCAAACTTTGGTGCAAAAACATGGGCATAAAGCTCGACTATGCTTCAGTCTATCACCCTCAAACTAACGGTCAAGTCGAACGGGCCAATGGTCTCATTATGAGCGGCATCAAACCCAGACTAGTGCGATCCCTCAAGGAATCTAACACGCACTGGGTAGAGGAGCTTGACTCCGTACTCTGGGGGCTGCGGACCACGCCGAATCGCACTACCGGATTCACACCATTTTTTATGGTATACGGCGCAGAGGCAGTATTGCCATGCGACATAATCCATGACTCACCTCGAGTGCGCATGTACGAAGAAAGAGAAGCCGAGCTCGATCGGCAGGACAGCTTGGACACATTGGAAGAGGAGCGCGACGTGGCAAAGGCTCGTTCCACATTCTATCAACAGCAGGCTCGAAGATACCAAAGCAGAGAAGTACGGGCCAAAACCTATAACATTGGCGAACTAGTTCTACGCCTGCCGGACAAGAAAAATGATAAATTAAAGCCCAAATGGGAGGGCCCCTTCATCATCGACCAAGTACTGACCGGCGGAGCGTACTGTCTGCGAAGCACATCGGATAACCGACTCGACCCGAACCCATGGAACGCAGCACGTCTACGAAGGTTCTACGCCTAGCGCCGGACTCCGTGTTCGTTTCCTTCCCTAGTCCCTTTGTTTTATTTTTCATTTTTATTTTTGGCAGTCCAGGATTTTGTTCCTTCTCCCTACCCCTTTTTCTTACAAGCCCTTAGGGGCTTGCTTGTGCATTGCTCGCACACAACCGATGCGCTACCTGCGCTCATAATACCTGGGGGCTTCTTTACCAAGAAGTTTATATAAAACGGGCCTCATGCCCAAAACATGTGTGATGCTTCCGCATGAACCTTTTATACACCATTATATGCACCGATATGACTTAAGTTTTGGCCAAGCTGGGTTGCCTGGCTCCTGTGCTTACCCCTACGTCCCCGTTCGTTTGGCTAGGTGGTAAAGGGAGCACCTCTGCGATTGTTACTGCCAGGTCAGCCGGATGTGTACCTCAGACTGGGTGAAGCCGAAAGCTAGCGTTCTTAAGGGAATATTCGGTCGGTGAACTAAAAGATGATCTTTCGTATTTATTCATTTGCCCCTAGATGCTTTTGTGCCTTTTATGGCAGTTCGGACATGCACTTTAGGGCATGCCTCCCAGGGAAAGGAACCCCTAACGGAACCATGTAATATAACATAACTAGTTGGGCACTTGTCTGCTAAAGCACTTATGACCCCTACGCCTTGTCTCCATGCATGCCCCGGTTCTTACATAATCGAGAGGGTATTCGGAAACACTCCGGACTATAGGGTCCAGAGGTCGAAGCGAAAAGGTCCGCAATGACAAACGATCTACAATCCGGCTAGAAGGCATCTTTTATGTCATTTTTACAGAGTCACTCCAACTCGGCATATTCTGCTTCAATACCATCCAACAGGCGGTCTAATTTACAGTCCTGTTGGGAATACTTTGCAGCCAGCTCCACCTGGCCATATGCTAAGCTGACTGGTATCTCCTTTCCGTCTGGACCTATCGGGCCGACCTCGGCCATGTGGTTTGGGTCAGCCTTCGTGTACCGAGTCTTCACCATGGCCCAGGCCTCCCTGGCACCTTGACGGCAAGTCGATATATTCCACAACTGGAAGAGCTGCCACACTCCCTCCGGCTTCTTTGTAAGCTCCTCAAGGCCTTCGGGCACGAAGAGGGATGGACACATAGCCTGAATGACGCTTTGCATTGCCTGCCGAACTCGTTCGTGCAGTTGCAACAGCTCGGGAAGAAGGTCTCCTATTGAACCAGGCATTTCCTCCGCAGGACGACCCGTCAGCAGACCTACAGACATAGCTCTATTAATCGACTTCCTCGCCGAATTCTTTTTTCAAAGATTCGTTCAAGCACTTACTAAAAATGCCGCGTCGAAGTCGCCGATTCTCCTTCATGGAAGAAGACAGTTGAATGCGAACATCTTTCAGTTCCTCGCCCAGCTGGGTATTGGCGTCTTGAAGCTTGTTCTTCTCTTGCCTCACCCTTGTCAGCACGCTCTCGCCAGCCTTTAGTTGGCGTAGGAGTTGTTGCCTGTCCGGATTTACTCCGGCCTCATCTGCATTATTATCGTCAGGGTTGCACGCCTGCCGCATTTCCAAATGGAAGTATCTTTCGAAGTATATATTACCTGCGGGCGTCCCCGTGACATTTTCTAAAGAGGCTAATGCGGCCTCGAGCTGGGCCTTGCACTCTTCGAGCTCCTGGGACAATTGCGTATTCTTCTTTGTAAGACACTGCATAACACATGATCCTTCAAACAGTTATCTTCACTATTTCAAGTCTCGGGGGCTACTGACATATATAACCTTCAATTCTACTCACCTGTATGTCTTTCACGTACTGCTCCGTGGCTCTGGCTAGACCATTTTGAGCAGCACGGAGATACGCATCTCCTGTATTAAAGGCGTCCAACGCCTCCGGGGAAAAACACGCTTCACGAAGAATAGTCCGGCGACGCCTGTGGTTCAGGGCACTCTCCACTTCTGAATTGGTGGCAGATAGCCCGTCGGCGTCCTCTGTCGGAGGAGCGCCCGAGGCGCGTCTCGTGTCTGCCTCCGCTTCCGGATCCGGCCTCGAACCTTGGCCGGCGGACATAGTCCGGCAGGCCCTCTTCTTTCTAAAGAAAATCATGAGCATTAGTAGGGCTCAAGGGCATAAACCCTAGGCGTTAAATTTGCACGCCATACCGTTGTGCCGGAATCTCGAACTAGTCCGCACTTCTTTTTGACCCGCCTGGCTTCAGTGGCCCTTGTTGGCTGCCTGCCGTGGGCTCGGCCTTCCGCCTCAAGGATTTACCCTGTGAAACGCTGTTAGTACACGGCGTGCAAGATAAAGCATGAGAATACTGGGACTTCGGTCTTAATTACCTTGAAGGCTGGGTGTAGTCCGGGATAGTCGGTCGTGATGGCTACCAAGGAGTTATCCTTACTCAATTGATGAAATACTCCATCAATCAACTCCATGCATAAGTCCGGATCTTCTTGGGAGTCCGGATCGAGGGACCGTTCCGGGTCCTCGGGTTGTGGAGCAGTGCTATTTATTTCCTTCACAGCCTGGCGCAGCTCCTACGTTTAAACATTACTACACTAAGTACTCAACCACGGGAACTTCAAAAGTAGATGGGCAAGTGACAGTGTCCGCTCACCCAACTAGGTGGATTGTACATGGAGAATCCGCCTCCCGGGTTGACACGGAGGAATTCTTCCTCTTCCCCCTTATATAAAGCAGATAAGATTCTCATTAAAGTGGTGGCTGAATCTGTCCCCTTGCGACCGCACCGGGTAGCGTCATCCTCCCCATTGAAATCCCACATGGGGTGGCCTCTGTATTGAAGCGGCTGCACCCCTCGCGTAATGCATATGGCCATGACCTTGATCATGGTCAGTCTGGAATGAGCCAATAACCTTATCTGGCTCATCATGTACAGGACGTCCCTGTCAGCTTCCCTCTGAGGTTTCCGCGAGTGCCAACTCAGGCGCTTATTCAACGGGGCGTTATTGAACTCGGGGAGGCCGATCCGCACTGGGTCCGGCAGGGGGACGTCATCTATATAAAACCACTCCGAGGGCCAGTCTTAGGACGCCCTCTTTGGGGTGCCGGATAGATATCCGGTCCCGGCGATGCGCCATAGTTTGGCTCCGCCCACCTGATAAATAGACCCCTCCTAAGAATAGGGCACAAGGGAAAACAACCTCTTCCACAGCGCGAAATGGGCCTCAACACCCAAGAACAGCTCGCAGAGGGCCACGAGGCCCGCGATGTGCAAAATGGAAGCGGGCATGAGGTTATGTAGTTGGAGGCCGTAGAACTCTAGCAACCCTCGGAGAAACGGATGAATTGGAAACCCTAGTCCTCTCATCAAATAAGGGACTAAACATACCCGCTCTCCTTGAGAGGGATTGGGAATGCCCTCCGCCTGCTCTCCGCCGTTATAAGCAGCGATCCCGGCTCGAACTGGGACCATATATGCTGGGGGGAGGAGCCCCTTGGACTGAAGCACTACTAACTCGCTATGCGGGACGGAGCACCTCCCCCAATCTCCGGGCCGAGGGCTAGAGGCGTGAGAGGAGGAGCGGCATTGACTGACCATGGTGGAATGGATCTCTGTCAGAGACGCTCTGATGAAGACTCGCGGAGGGAAGATGGTGCGAATTGGATATGAATCCCCGTATCTTTTATGGGCGGCTCTTTAGCGCAACCAGGGGGTAAGTGAAAAGAAAATCCCCTGGCTTTTCGCATTCGTTTGACGCGTGGAAGATGGTAATTATGGGGCACAGAAGCCGAGGAGGACAGCACGCACTAGAAGCCGGACACTATTCGACGGATACAAGGAATTTGAAGGAGAATCCACCTTGCAATGCCAAAGACAACTTGCGCGCCGGACTCGACGTCATTGAAGCTTTGGCCGGATGGATTAGGGGGACTCGCCGAGGGCTACTGAGGGAGTCCTGGATTAGGGGGTGTCCGGATGGCCGGACTAAGACCTTTGGCCGGACTCCCGGACTATGAAGATACAAGATTGAAGACTCCGTCCCGTGTCCGGATGGGACTTTCCTTGGCATGGAAGGCAAGCTTGGCGATACGATATGAAGATCTCCTCCCATTGTAACCGACTTTGTGTAACCCTAGCCCTCTCTGGTGTCTATATAAACCGGAGAGTTTTAGTCCGTAGGACGAACAACAATCATACCATAGGCTAGCTTCTAGGGTTTAGCCACTCCGATCTCGTGGTAGATCTACTCTTGTACTACCCATATCATCAATATTAATCAAGCAGGAGTAGGGATTTACCTCCATCGAGAGGGCCCGAACCTGGGTAAAAACATCGTGTCCCTTGTCTCCTGTTACCATCCGCCTAGACGCACAGTTCGGGACCCCCTACCCGAGATCCGCCGGTTTTGACACCGACACACTTGCTCACTAGTTGAGCAATTCTCCTTGATCTTTTTAGCTATAGAACTTGTTGGAGACTTCATATCTCTCAACTCGGCTATTTGATTGAAATATTAACTTCAACTCCTGGAACATCTCATATGGTCCATGACGTTCAAAACATCTTTGAAGTCCCGATTCTAAGCTGTTAAGCATGGTGCACGAAACTATGAAGTAGTCATCACATTGAGCTAGCCAAACATTCGTAACCTCTGCATCTGCTCCTGCAATAGGTTTGTGACCTAGCGGTGCATCAAGGACATAATTTTTCTGTGCAGCAACGAGGATAATCCTCAGATCACGGTTCGAATCAGCATCATTGCTACTAACATCTTTCAACATAGTTTTCTCTAGGAACACATATAAAAACATAGGGAAGCAAAAACATAGGGAAGCAACAACGCGTGCTATTGATCTACGACATAATTTGCAAAATACTACCAGGACTAGGTTCATGAGAAATTAAAGTTCAATTAATAATATTACTTAAGAACTCGCACTTAGACAGACATCTCTCTAGTCATCTAAGTGATCACGTGATCCAAATCAACTAAACCATGTCCGATCATCACGAGAGATGGAATGGTTTTCAATGGTGAACATCACTATGTTGATCATATCTACTATATGATTCACGTTCGACCTTTCAGTCTCCGTGTTCCGAGGCCATATCTGTATATGCTAGGCTCGTCAAGTTTAACCTGAGTATTCCGCGTGTGCAACTATTTTGAACCCGTTGTATTTGAATGTAGAGCCTATCACACCCGATCATCACGTGGTGTTTCAGCACGAAGAACTTTCGCAACCGTGCATACTCAGGGAGAACACTTCTTGATAATTAGTGAGAGATCATCTTAAAATGCTACCATCGAACTAAGAAAAATAAGATGTATAACATATAAACATCATATGCAATCAAAATATGTGACATGATATGGCCATGATCATCTTGCGCCTTTGATCTCCATCTCCAAAGTACTGTCATGATCTCTATCGTCATCGACACGACACCATGATCTTCATCATCTTGATCTATATTAATGTGTCGTCACATGTTCGTCTCGCCAACTATTGCTCTTGCAACTATTGCTATCGCACAGTGATAAAGTAACGCAATTATTTGGCACTTGCATTTTATGCAACAAAGAAACAACCATAGGGCTTCTGCCAGTTGCCAATAACTTCAACAAAACATGATCATCTCATACAACAACTTATATCTCATCACGTCTTGACCATATTACATCACAACATGCCCTGCAAAAACAAGTTAGACGTCCTCTACTTTGTTGTTGCAAATTTTACGTGGCTGCTACGGGCTGAGCAAGAACCGTTCTTACCTACGCATCAATACCACAACGATAGTTCGTCAAGTTAGTGATGTTTTAACCTTTGCAAGGACCGGGCGTAGCCACACTTGGTTCAACTAAAGTTGGAGAAACTGACACCCGCCAGCCACCTATGTGCAAAGCACGTCGGTAGAACCAGTCTCGCGTAAGCATACGCGTAATGTCGGTCCGTGCCGCTTCATCCAACAATACCGCCGAACCAAAGTATGACATGCTGGTAAGCAGTATGACTTGTATCGCCCACAACTCACTTGTGTTCTACTCGTGCATATAACATCAACTCATAAAACCTAGGCTCGGATGCCACTATTGGGGAACGTAGTAATTTCAAAAAAATTCCTACGGACACGCAAGATCATGGTGATGCATAGCAACAAGAGGGGAGAGTGTGTCCACGTACCCTCGTAGACCGAAAGCGGAAGCGTTATGACAACGCGGTTGATGTAGTCGTACGTCTTCATGATCCGACTGATCCAAGCACCGAACGTACGGCACCTCCGAGTTCAGCACACGTTCAGCTCGATGACGATCCCCGGACTCCGATCCAGCAGGGTGTTGGGGATGAGTTCCGTCAGAACGACGGCGTGGTGACGATGATGATATTCTACCGCTGCAGGGCTTCGCCTAATTACCACAACGATATGACCGAGGTGGAATATGGTGGAGTGGGGCACCGCACACGGCTAAGGAACGATCACGAAGATCAACTTGTGTGTTGTTGTGCCTAGAGGTGCCCCCTGCCCCCGTATATAAAGGAGCAAGGGGGAGGGGGCGTCCGGCCTAGGAGGGGGCGCGCCAAGGGGAGTCCTACTCCCACCGGGAGTAGGACTCCCTCCTTCCTTGTTGGAGTAGGAGAAGGGGGGAAAGAGGGGGAGAGGAGGAAGGAAAAGGGGGCTGCACCCCTTGTCCAATTCGGACTAGAGGGGGGCTGCGCACCTCCTTCCTTTCGGCCTCTCTCCTCTATTCCCGTATGGCCCAATAAGGCCCATATACTCCCCGACGAATTCCCTTAACTCTCCGGTACTCCGAAAAATACCCGAATCACTCGGAACCTTTCCGAAGTCCGAATATAGTCGTCCAAAATATCGATCTTTACGTCTCGACCATTTTGAGACTCCTTGTCATATCCCCGATCTCATCCGGGACTCCGAACGCCTTCGGTACATCAAAACATATAAACTCATAATATAACTGTCATCGAAACCTTAAGCGTTCGGACCCTACGGGTTCGAGAACAATGTAGACATGACCGAGACATGTCTCCGGTCAATAACCAATAGCGGAACCTAGATGCTCATATTGACTCCCACATATTCTACGAAGATCTTTGTCGGTCAAACCGCATAACAACATACATTGTTCCCTTTGTCATCGGTATGTTACTTGCCCAAGATTTGATCGTCGGTATCTTAATACCTAGTTCAATCTCGTTACCGACAAGTCTCTTTACTCATTACGTAATACATCATTCCGTAACTAACTCATTAGCTACATTGCTTGCACGGCTTATAGGATGTGCATTACCGAGAGGGCCCAGAGATACCTCTCCGACAATCGGAATGACCAATCCTAATCTCGAAATACGCCAACCCAACATGTACCTTCGGAGACACCTGTAGAGCTCCTTTATAATCACCCAGTTACATTGTGACGTTTGGTAGCACACAAAGTGTTCCTCCGGTAAACGGGAGTTGCATAATCTCATAGTTGTAGGAACATGTATAAGTCATGAAGAAAGAAATAGCAACATACTAAATGATCAAGTGCTAAGCTAACAGAATGGGTCAAGTCAATCACATCATTCTCCTAATGATGTGACCCCGTTAATCAAATTACAACTCATGTCTATGGGTAGGAAACTTAACCATCTTTGATTAATGAGCTAGTCAAGTAGAGGCATACTAGTGACATTATGTTTGTCTATGTATTCACACATGTATTATGTTTCCGGTTAATACAATTCTAGCATGAATAATAAACATTTATCATGAAATAAGGAAATAAATAATAACTTTATTATTGCCTCTAGGGCATATTTTCTTCATGTCTTGCCGTGCTTATCTGTGGTGACAATGGGATATCATGTGCCACTTGATGTATGTTTTGGTGACCAACTTGCGGGTTTCGCCCATGAACCTATGCATAGGGGTTGGCACACGTTCTTGACTCTCCGGTAGAAACTTTGGGGCCCTCTTTGAAGTACTTTGTGTTGGTTGAATAGATGAATCTGAGATTGTGTGATGCATATCGTATAATCATGCCCACGGATACTTGAGGTGACAATGGAGTATCTAGGTGACATTAGGGTTTTGGTTGATTTGTGTCTTAAGGTGTTATTCTAGTACGAACTCTTGAATAGATTGATCCGAAAGAATAACTTTGAGGTGGTTTCGTACCCTACCATAATCTCTTCGTTTGTTCTCCGCTATTAGTGTCTTTGGAGTGACTCTTTGTTGCATGTTGAGGGATTGTTATATGATCTATCTATGTTATTATTGTTGAGAGAACTTGCACTAGTGAAAGTATGAACCCTAGGCCTTGTTTCCTACCATTGCAATACCGTTTACGCTCACTTTTACCACTTGTTACCTTGCTGTTTTTATAATTTCAGATTACAAATACCTTTACCTACCATCCATATTGCACTTGTATCACCATCTCTTCGCCGAACTAGTGCACCTATACAATTTACCATTGTGTTGGGTGTGTTGGGGACACAAGAGACTCTTTGTTATTTGGTTGCAAGGTTGTTTGAAAGAGACAATCTTCATCCTATGCCTCCTACGGATTGATAAACCTTAGGTCATCCACTTGAGGGAAATTTGCTACTGTCCTACAAACTTGTGCACTTGCAGGCCCAACAAGGTCTACAAGAAGGAGGTTGTGTAGTAGAGATCAAGCTCTTTTCTGGCACCGTTGCCGGGGAGGTGAGTGCTTGAAGGTATATCCTTAGATCTTGCAATCGAATCTTTTTGTTTCTTGTTTTATCACTAGTTTATTATATAAAAGAAAACTACAAAAAAATGGAATTGAGTTTGTCTCATACGCTTCATCTTTTTAATATCTTCCGTGAGAATGATAGAAAGGAAAATTGTGCTCAAGTGCTAGAAGAAGAAATCTATAAAATGTTTTGCACTAAATATTTGAATGATGAGCATGATTGCAATGTTGTTAGTATGAATTCCTTGAATATCCATGATGCTAATGATATGCAAAGCTACAAGCTTGGGGATTCTATGTTTAATGAAGATGATATTTTTTGTCCCCCAAGTTTTGATGAGAATATTTATTATGATGAAAGCATGCCTCCTATTTATGATGATTATATTGGTGAAAGTGGGTTTGGAAGAGTGTCAACTTTAGGTAGTATTGATCCCACTATTTTGGAGGATATTGAATCTTATTGTGATGAATATGAAAGTGGATTTGGAAGAGTGTCAACTTTATTTAGTGATGATTCCACTATTTCGGAAGAGGTTCCAATTGATTATGAGAACAAAGTTGCTACCTATGATGATTATTGTGATGAATTGTATGCTATTAAGCATAATGATAATAATGAAACTTGTCATCATGATTTTAGTTTTCAATTGGATTATGCCTCACATGATAGTTATTTTGTTGAGTTTGCTCCCACTATTATTCATGAGAAGAAATTTGCTTATGTGGAGAGTAATAAAATTTCTATGCAAGTAGATCATGAAAAGAATGCTTTAGGTTCTGGTTATATTGTTGAATTCATTCATGATGCTACTGAAAATTATTATGAGGGAGGAACATGTGCTTGTAGGAATTGCAATAATATTAAATTTCCTCTCTATGTGTTGAAATTTTTGACGCTATGCTTGTTTTACCTTCCTATGCTAATTAATTATTGTTCCCATAAGTTGTTTGCTCACAAAATCCCTATGCATAGGAAGTGGGTTAGACTTAAATGTGCTAGTCATATTCTTCATGATGCTCTCTTTATGTTTCAATTCTTATCCTTTTATGTGAGCATCATATCATCATGCCTAGCTAGGGGCGTTAAACGATAGCTCTTGTTGGGAGGCAACCCAATTTTACTTTTTTTATTACTTTTTGTTCCTGTTTAGTAATAAATAATTCATCTAGCCTCTGGTTAGATGTGGTTTCATGTTTTAATTAGCGTTTGTGCCAAGTAGGACCTTTGGGAAGACTTGGGTGAAGTCTTTATGATCTTGCTGTAAAAAAAACAGAAACTTTAGCGCTCATGAGAATAGCTGCCGTTTTTTTACAGAAGAGTGCTTTTAGGTTGATTATTTTTGCATATGATTAATAGACAAATTACTCAGGTCCAGAAATTTAATTCATAATTTTTGTGGTTCCAGAAGTATATGTTTGATACAGATTACTACAGACTGTTCTATTTTTGACAGATTCTGTTTTCATTGTGTTGTTTGCTTATTTTGATGAATCTATGGCTAGTATGTAAGGGTATGAACCATAGAAAAGTTGGAATACAGTAGGTTTAACACCAATATGAATTTATAATGAGTCCATTACAGTACCTAAGTGGTGGTTTTATTTTCTTATACTAACGGAGCTTATGAGTTTTGTTTTGAGTTTTGTGTGGTTGAAGTTTTCAAGTTTTGGGTAAAGATTCGATGGACTATGGAATAAGGATTGGAAAGAGCCTAAGCTTGGGGATGCCCGAGGCATCCCAAGGTAATATCTAAGGACAACCAAGAGCCTAAGCTTGGGGATGCCCCGGATGGCATCCCCTCTTTCATCTTCGTTCATCGGTAATTTTACTTGAAGCTATATTTTTATTCACCACATGATATGTGTTTTGCTTGGAGCGTCATTTTTCTTTTGTTAGTATTTTCTTGATGCTAATTAGAATAATGTTTTGCATCTTTATTTTGAATAAAAATGTCAAGGATAGCCTTTACCATGCTTATTTTTCTAGTATACATGTTGCTGTTTGAAAACAGAAAGTTTACCGCTGTTGCAAAAATTCCCTAGAAAAGTCAGAGAGTGATATAAAGTTGAATATTTCATAATGAGATCTGATAAATCTTCTACATCTTAGTATTTTGCTTAGAATTTTTGGAGTTAGGGAAGTATGATGAATCTTGCATTCTTTACAGACTATACTGTTTTGGCAGATTGCTGTTATGTTTGCATTGTTTGCCTATGCTTGCTTGTTTAATGATTCTATTTGAGGATAGGAGTATTAAATATGCAGATACATTTAGTATTAAATGTTGAATAATAATCTTAGTGATTTGTTACAGTAGAAAATGATAAGGTTTTGCATTGGTTTATACTAACCTATCTCACGAGTTCTTGTTGACTTTGTTGTGGATGAAGCCTTTGATAAAAAGAAGAGAAACCATGATATGAGAGGAATTAAGGAGACACAAAGGCTCAAGATTGGGGATTCCCAAGGCACCCCAAGATAATATTTCAAGAAGTCTCAAGCATCTAAGCTTGGGCATGCCGCGGTAGGCGTCCCACCTTTCTTCTTCAACAATCATTGGTTAGTATCGGTATAGCCTAAGTTTTTGCTTATTTACATGAGTTGTGCTATCCTTGCAATGTCATTTTATTTTTTTTGCTTGCTGCTCGAATACAATACCAAGATCTGAAATTCTTAAATGATATAGAGTCTTCATATAGCTACATAATTATTTAGCTACTCATTGATCTTCATTTATATCTTCTTGGAGTAGTTTTTCATTTACTCGTGTGCTTCACTTATATCCTATGAGTAAATGGTTGAATGAGTTGAATGTCATAAATCTGAAATTATATATGTTTCCTTTTCTTATCCCATGGGGAGTAATGACTTCACATCTAAGAAGTAGAGGTAGTAATTTATTGGCGGTTAGCAAGCATTATATTGGTCATTTGAACAATTCAAGAAAGAATATTGAAGGAAGAGAGATTTCACATATAAATATATTATCATAGACATCTTTTATAATTTTGAGCACTCATTAAGTATGACATGCTAAAGAGTTGATGTTGGACAAGGAAGACAACGTAATGGGTTATGTTTTCTCACATCTCAGTTAAAGTATATTGTCATGGATCATTCAAACATGTTGAGCTTGCCTTTCTCCCCTTGCTAGCCTAAATATCTGCACTAAGCGGGAATACTGCTTGTGCATCCAATATCCTTAAACCCACTTTTTGCCATGAGTGTCCACCATACCTACCTATATGCGGTATTTACCTACCGTTCCAAGTAAGTTTGCATGTGCCAAACTCTAAACCTTCAAATTATAATCTGTTTTGTATGCCCGAATTGCTCATGTAGCAACTAGGGGCTGTCAGTGTCTTCCATGCTAGGTGAGTTATTCTCAAGAGGAGTGGACTCCGCTCCTCATTCACGAGAAAGGGGCGGTAACCGGGATGCCCAGTCCCATGATCAAAAAGATCAAAATCAAATCAAAAATAATTACAAACAAAACTCCCCCAGGTTTGATGTTAGTTGGAGGCACCTGTTTTTTCGGGCAAGCCATGGATTGATGAATGTTGGTGGAGGGGGAGTAAAATCTTTACCATTCTGTTTGGGAACCGCCTATAATGTATGTAGTATGGAAGATATTGGGAACTCTTGGTTGTTTTGTTGACAATGAAATCATACCTCTCAAAATTATTTATCTCTATTTCAAAATCGAGCTCTGGCACCTTTGCGAATCTCTGCTTCCCTCTGCGAAGGGCCTATCTTTTACTTTATGCAAGAGTCAAGGTGATCTTCACCTTTCCCTTTTTCATTTTATCCTTTGGCAAGCACTTTGTGTTGGGGTGATCCTGATATATATATCCAATTGGATGTAAGTTAGCATGAACTATTATTGTTGACATCACCCAAAGGTGAATATGTTTGGAGGCAACACTATAAGCCCCTATCTTTCTCTGTGTTCGATTAAAACTTTCGACCCATTAATATCATGTGAGTGTTAGCAATTGTAGAAGACTATATGATAGTTGAGTATGTGAAGTTTGCTAAATCAAAGCTCTGACATAGACTCTTCCTGAAAGTAAGATGAATTGCAATTGTTTGATGACTAAGAATGAATTTTGCTAGTTTTCAAGAAAGTTTATGGTCTATGCTTTAACATGTGAATTGCTTGTTACTAGTTCGTGAAAAGTTTTATGAGATGAACTACTGTTATGACATATAATGATGCTAGTAAAGGTGATTGAAATTTTCATTGATCAAACTTGTGCACCTCTAGCATTCACACTTCATAAATTCTTTCTTTATCATTTACCTACTCGAGGACGAGTAGGAATTAAGCTTGGGGATGCTGATACGTCTCCAATGTATCTATAATTTATGAAGCATTCATGCTATTTTATTATCTGTTTTGAATGATTATGGGCTTTATTATACACTTTTATATTACTTTTGGGATTAACCTATTAACCGGAGGCCCAGCCCATATTGCTGTTTTATTGCCCGTTTTAGTATTTCGAAGAAAAGGAATATCAAACGGAGTCCAAACAGAATGAAACCTTTGGCAAAGTTATTTTTGGGAAGAATATCATCCTGGAGACTTGGAGTTTACGTGAGAAGATCCTCGAGGAGGCCAGGAGATAGGCCCCCCTACTGGGCGCGCCCCCTGTCTCGTGGGCCCCTCGAGCACCTTCCGATCGACTTCTTTCGCCTATATAAGCCTACGTACCCTAAAAACATCGAATATCAAGATAGATCGGGAGTTCGCCGCCGCAAGCCTCTGTAGCCACCAAAAACCTCTCGAGAGCCCGTTCCGGCACCCTGCCGAAGGGGGATCCTTCACCGGTGGCCATCTTCATCATCCCGGCGCTCTCCATGACGAGGAGGGAGTAGTTCACCCTCGAGGCTGAGGGTATGTACCAGTAGCTATGTGTTTTATCTCTCCCTCTCGTGTTCTCTCTCGTGTTCCCTCTATGGCACAATCTTGATGTATCCCGAGCTTTGCTATTATAGTTGGATCTTATGATGTTTCTCCCCCTCTACTCTCTTGTGATGAATTGAGTTTTCCCTTTGAAGTTATCTTATCGATTGAGTCTTTTATGAGTACACTTGATGTATGTCTTGTCGTGCTTATCTGTAGTGACAATGGGATATCATGTGCCACTTGATGTATGTTTTGGTAACCAACTTGCGGGTTCCGCCCATGAACCTATGCATAGGGGTTGGCACACGTTCTTGACTCTCCGGTAGAAACTTTGGGGCCCTCTTTGAAGTACTTTATGTTGGTTGAATAGATGAATCTGAGATTGTGTGAAGCTTATCGTATAATCATGCCCACAGATACTTGAGGTGACAATGGAGTATCTAGGTGACATTAGGGTTTTGGTTCATTTGTGTCTTAAGGTGTTATTCTAGTACGAACTCTTGAATAGATTGATCTGAAAGAATAACTTTGAGGTGGTTTCGTACCCTACCATAATCTCTTTGTTTGTTCTCTGCTATTAGTGTCTCTAGAGTGACTCTTTGTTGCATGTTGAGGGATTGTTATATGATGTATCTATGTTATTATTGTTGAGAGAACTTGCACTAGTGAAAGTATGAACCCTAGGCCTTGTTTCCTACCATTGCAATACCGTTTACGCTCACTTTTACCACTTGTTACCTTGCTGTTTTTATAATTTCAGATTACAAGTACCTTTATCTACCATCCATATTGCACCTGTATCACCATCTCTTCGCCGAACTAGTGCACCTATACAATTTACCATTGTATTGGGTGTGTTGCGGACACAAGAGACTCTTTGTTATTTGGTTGCAGGGTTGTTTGAGAGAGACCATCTTCATCCTATGCCTCCTACGGATTGATAAACCTTAGGTCATCCACTTGAGGGAAATTTGCTACTGTCCTACAAACATGTGCACTTGCAGGCCCAACAACGTCTACAAGAAGAAGGTTGTGTAGTAGACATCATGCATTACAACAAAATGTCTAGCACCTGCAAAATAAGAGGAAGCGGCCCTCACTACAACATTCGGGATTCTCCCTCTCTAATATTTTGATTGTATATTGTGGACACTCCCTCACCAATTTGTTGACCGTCGGTGATGGTCGCCGTTGTTGTCAAAACCGGCAGACCTTGGGGTAGGGGGTCCCGAGCTGTGGATCTAGGATCGATGGGGAACAAGGGACGACAAACACAATGTTTACCTAGGTTCAGGCCCTCTCGAAGAGGTAATATCCTACGTCCTGCTTGATTATATCGGATGTATGATATAGTTAACAGAGTAGGTCTACCTCGAGATCAGCATGAGCTAAACCCTAAGGTGATGAGATGATGAATGTGTCTCCTAAAGACAACAACCCTCGGTTTATATAGACACTGATAGGGTTAGGGTTACCGGAGATAGATTGCAACAAGGGATAAAGAGATCCTTCTTATCCTTGACTTGGAGGGCACACCACGGCTTCATAAATCTCCCGTTGCTATACGGCTTCACCAGTCCGGCCCATATTGATGGGCCGACACCTTGAGGACCACTTAGTCCGTAACTCCCTTAGTAGCCCCCAAACTTGCCTCCAACGCCAAGGCTTGTATCCGGCGTCCGCTCACTCAACAGTATCCGGCTTGCGAGGCGAGTTCTTCAATGTGCCTTGTTCATATTCGGAGCCAAATGATGTTCGGAATCTGAAACGGTATTTTTACTTAACAACAAAGGCAATAAAAAAACTGTTTAGGACTAAATAGTGCCTAAATCTGACAACCTTTTCTCTTTCAACGAAGAGTCACGTCCGGTCATAACGCCAAGCGGTTAGTATTTCTCGGAGCGCGGCTCGGGGCCCACCCACGTTTGACATGTCTTATCAAGGTGGGGATCATGCCCCACTTTTCAGGCGATATGATCAATGATTTCGATTCCCCTTCCGCACATAACGTCGCGAGTGTATCGAGAAGTGGAGAAGCCAACGACGTGAAAAAAGGGAGATCCTTGCCTATCAACAACCTATAAAGGGGGAGATATAATAGTCAACATCCCACGCCTTCTTCCACCTTCAGCTCACGCAAATCCTCAGAGCCCCAACGCCCGTTTTCTCTGCATCCAAAGCAAATCCCACCCCGTCTCCTTCGACCATGGTCGGATCCAGCGCTAACGGGAAGTGGGAGGCCTCCATCGTCACCAACGGGGAGATCCTGAAGCTGAAGGAGGCCGGTTATTTGTCGGCCAACATTGCCCGTCGGGCCCCCGAAGAGTGCCAGATGATCCCCACGCCCAAGCCAGGCGAAGGGGTCGTATTCTTTCCCCATTTACTTAGGGGGCTCGGATTTCCTCTGCATCCCTTCATAAGGGGATTGATGTTCTTTTACGGGCTAGATTTTCATGATCTAGCCCCCAACTCTCTTCTCCACATCTCGACTTTCATCATCATCTGTGAAGTGCTCCTTCGAGTCCGGCCGCACTTTGGTTTGTGGCTGAAGGTGTTCAACGTCAAGCCCAAAGTGCTCGGACGCGAGCATAAAGACTGTGGTGGGGCCATGATTAGTAAACTGACGCGGGTCTAGTGGCTGGAGGGCAACTTTATCGACACTGTTAGAATGTGGCAAAAGGGGTGGTTTCATATCACCGAACCAAGGGATGTCGCCTGGGGAACGACTCCCGCATTCAGATCTGGCCCCCCTACCAGACGGCCTCATGGACCAACAAGAGCCCGGACTGGTGTATGTTGCCCATACGAAGGCATTGCAGAAGCGCGTTGTCAACATAATGGAGACATGCATGAAGCTGGTCGATGCAGTCCAGATCATGCTCCACCGCCGGCTCCTTCCATGCAAGGAAAGGGCCAAGCCAATGTGGGAGTATGAGCCCGAGGACCCGGCCACCGTGCAACACCTCTTCGGCACGACCCATGACACGATATGGGGTAATCTATTCAAGCCCCAGAAGGAGTGGTGATGTCTACTATGCAACTTTATTCTTGTAGACACGTGTTGGGCCTCCAAGCGCAGAGTATTGTAGGACAGTAGCAATTTTCCCTCAAGTGGATGACCTAAGGTTTATCAATCCATGGGAGGCGTAGGATGAAGATGGTCTCTCTCAAACAACCCTGCAACCAAATAATAAAAAGTCTCTTGTGTCTCCAACACACCCAATACAGTGGCAAATTGTATAGGTGCAGTAGTTCGGCGAACAGATGATGATAAAAGTGTAGTATGGATAGTAGATATTGATTTTTGTAATAGGAACAATAAAAAACAGCAAGGTAGCTATTGATAAAACGGAGCACAACGATATTGCAATGCTTGAAAATGAGGCCTAGGGTCCGTACTTTCGCTAGTGCAATCTCCCAACAATGCTAATATAATTGGATCACATAACCATCCCTCAACATGCAATGAAGATTCACTCCAAAGTCCTTATCTAGAGGAGAACATAAGAAGAAATTGTTTATAGGGTACGAAACCACATCAAAGCTATTCTTTCCATTCGATCTATTCAAGAGTTCGTACTAAAATAACACAAAGCTACTCTTTTCGTTCGATCTATCCTAGAGTTCGTACTTAAAATAACACCAAACCTAATTCAGATTCATAATACTCAATCCAAGATAAAGAACCTCAAAGAGTGCCCCATGATTTCTACCGGAGAAACAAAGACAAGAACATGCATCAACCCCTATGCATAGATTACCCCAATGTCACCTCGAGAATCCGCGAGTTGAGTGCCAAAACATATTCAAGTGAATCAATATGATACCCCATTGTCACCACGAGTATTCATTTGCAAGACATATATCAAGTTCTCTCAAATCCATAAAAGTATTCAATCCGATAAAACGAAATCTCGAAGGGAAAACTCAATTCATCACAAGATAGAGAGGGGAAAACACCGTATGATCTGACTATATTAACAAAGCCCATGATACATTAAGATCGTGACATCTCAAGAACACGAGAGAGAGAGAGAGAGAGATTAAACACATAGCTACTGTTACAAACCCTTAGCCCCGAGGGTGGACTACTCCCTCCTCATCATGGTGGCCGCCACGATGATGAAGATGGCCACCGGTGATGATCTCCCCCTCCGGCAGGGTGCCCGAACGGGGTCTAGATTGGTTTTTGGTGGCTACATAGACTTGGGGTGGCGGAACTTCTCATCTAGGTTCTCCCTGAGGGTTTTTGGAATATTTGATAATTTATAGGGCGAAGAGGGGGTGCGGGAGGCCACCGAGGTGGGCACAACCCACCGGGGCGCGCCTAGGGGCCCAGGCGCGCCCTGGTGGGTTGTGCCCCCCTCGGGGCACCCCCCAGGTGCTGCTCTAGCACATTGGTGGTCTTCTGGTCCATAAAACATCCACAAAATGTTTCGCGGTATTTGGACTGCGTTTGATATTGATCCCCTGCAATGTAAAAAACAAGTAAAAAACAACAATTGGCACTGGGTCAATGGGTTAGTCCCAAAATATGATATAAAGTTGCGATAAAATGATTGTAAAACATCCAAGAATGATAATATAGCAGCATGAATACTTCATAAATTATAGATATGTTGGAGACGTATCAGCATCCCCAAGCTTAATTCCTACTCGTCCTCGAGTAGGTAAATGATAAAAGAAATAATTTATGAAGTATGAATGCTAGCAAAGTGCATAATTTTGATCAATGATAATTTCAATCACTTTTCCTAGCATCATAACAGCAACTCTTTAACATAAAACTTTTCATGTTAAAGTAGCAACCAATTCACATGTTAAGGTTCAAACAACGAATTCTCTTGAAACTCAACAACCTATATTCTTAGTCACCAAACAATTTCAATTCAACTTACTCAACATGGTCTAAGTAAGAGCTCCACATACACAACCATCATATAGTCCTCTATGATTGCTAACACTCACCGCATACACATAAGCAAAGTGTTTCAACCGAACACACAGAAAGATAGGGGCTTATACTTTCGCCTCCCAACGTATTCACCTCAATGGTGATATCAACAATAATAACTCATGCTACCCATATCCAACTAGATATATGTGCCTAGATCTTTCCTCACTACATGATGCTTTCCAAAAGAGAAAAATAAAAAGGAATAGAGAGAAAAACTTTGACTCTTGCATGAAAGTAAATACATAAAAGTAAAAATAGGCCCTTCTCTTAGGGAAGCAGAGGTTGCCATGCACTTATTTGTTTGTATGCTCAACCCCTTAGTGCAAAAGAACGTCACATTATATTGCCCCTTGTGATGGCAACCTTTATTATGCAATATATCGCTTTTATTCTTTACCATCACAAGTTCGTACAACACTCGATTTTCTCTTACACTAAATGATATCACACTTTTAGAAGCATTTTTATTGCCTTATTGCACCGATGACAACTTACTTGGAGGATCTTACTCAATCCTTAGGTAGGTATGGTGGACTCTCAAAACAAGATTTGGGTTTAAGGGTTTTTTGGATGGACAAGTTGTATCTCTACTTGGTGCGGAATTTTTGGCTAGCTAAGATAGGGGGCAAACACCACATGTTGAAGGATCTATGACAATATAAGTTCTATGTGAATATGAAGAAACATAAATCATTACGTTGTCTTCCTTGTCCAATGCCAACAATTTTGGCATAAAATATTTTGATGGGGGCTCACAATCACAAAAGATTTCCAAGATAGTGTATTTGCATGTTAAAGTTCTCTTCCTTCTAATCATTCATGAATTGCCTGTATGACCAATATTGTGATTGTCAAGCTTCAAAAGATTTCCCTTTCTAAACCCAATGTGAAGCTACCACTAGGCATGATATGAACATACAATTTCAACTTCATGATATTCAATTCATTCAACAATTTACTCATAGGATATAAGTGAAGCACAAGAGTAAATGACAAGCTACTCCAAATATAAGTGAAGATCAAGCGAGTAGTTAAGCAAATGGTTAGCCAATTGTGGACTCTCTCTAATTTAAAAACTTTTATATCTAAGTATTTTATATAAACACCAAGCAAAACAAAATAAAATGACATTCCAAGCATATCACAACTCATGTGAAGAAGCAAAAACTTAGGCTCAACCGATACTAACCAATAATTGTTGAAGAACAAAGGTGGGATGCCTACCGGGGCATCCCAAAGCTTAGATGCTTGAGACTTTTTGGAATATTATCTTGGTATGCCTTGGGAATCCCAAGATTGAGCTCTTGTGTCTCGTTAACACCTCTCATATCATGGTTCCCCAAAATCTCAAAAACTTCATCCACACAAAACTCAACAAGAACTCGTGAGATAAGTTAGTATAAATCAATACAAACCTTATCATTCTCTACTGTAGCAAATCACTAAAATTATAATTCAACATTGCATACTAAATTCCTCTGCATATTTAATACTCCTATCCTCAAATAGAATCATTAAACAAGCAAACATATGCAAACAATGCAACCATAACAGTAATCTGCCAAAACAGTGCAGTCTGTAAAGAATGCAAGATTCATCATACTTCCCTAACTCCAACAATTCTGAAAAATTACTAAACTGTAGAAAATTTATTATTGCTTACTATGCAAAAAGTTTCAACATTTTATCACGTTATGACTTTTCTCAGGAATTTTTGCAACAGCGATAAACTTTCTGTTTTGAAACAACAACATGTAGACTTGCAAAATAAGCATGGTAAAGGTTGTCCTTGACATTTTTATTGAAAAGAAAGATGAAAAACATTATTCTAAGTAACAGCAAGCAAATACTAACAAAATAAAATGACTCTCCAAGTAAAACTCATATCATGTGATGAATGAAAACATAGCTCCAAGTGAGGTTACCGATAATGTTGAAGACGAAAGAGGGGATGCCTTCCGCGGCATCCCCAAGCTTAGTTGCTTAGTATAGCAAACATTATTATCATATTCCTTGAAGCAAGTGCAAAAAATATTTTCAAGATCATAAAACACACCATTGTCTTCCCAAGCATAATTATTAGAACAAGTATTAGGCATCACAAAAATCATACTCAATATCATCATCCTCCATCAACATATTTGATTCACTTTCATGAGGCACAATGGTGATAGGAGCAATATTACTTGGGAGAGTACCTTTTTACCTCTACCTTTTCTTCTTTTCTTTTTCTTCTTCACCACCTCACATGTGGGTTTAATCAATTTTTTGAGCTTCTTGTTGAAGAGATTGTTTGGATAGGAAGCTCCTCCCCGTTGCCTGATTCATCATAATAAACACTAGGAGGGTATTGGGAAATATTTTCCCTTTCATTAGTACTCTCTTCATAGTCTATTTGTTTTCTTGTCTTTAGATAGTTGGCAATATAAGGATTCTCAACACAATTTACTGCACAAAACATATAAATTTCCTCTAAATCAAAATCAAGAAATCTATTGAGATTAAATTTTGGAATACCCTTAGTTAAATGTTTAATTTCTTGATACCCCAAAAGAAGACTAAGCTCTTTATGATGCTCAAGGGTAATCAAGTTATCACATTTTTTGGACACGATTTGATCATGAAACAAATAACATTGGAGATTTAAATGATCATGTTCATTGCAAAGATCACAAAGATGGCGAAAAAAATTAAATATTTCCGCACAATCATCTAGCCTCTCTTGCAACTTTTTCGTTTCTAAATATTTATGCTTTTTACAAAATCTATCTTACCTTTTTGGTGTGTGTGTGTGTGTGTGTGCACTCCAAATTCACTCAACAAAAATTGACATTCTTATAGGAGACATCAGTATCATGACCGATGCAATCATCAATAACATCATGGATATTCAAAGAATTCATACTAACAACATTGCAACCATGCTCATCATTCAAATATTGTATGCCAAACATTTTATTGACTTCTTCTTCTAACAATTGAGCACAATTTTCTGATCCATCATTTTCAAGAAAGATATTATAAAGGTGATCAATAATATGATGCAACCTCAATTCCATTTGTTTGTAGTTTTCTTTTATAAACCAAACTAGTGATAAAACAAGAAACTAAAAGATTCGATTGCAAGATCTAAAGATATACCTTCAAGCACTCACCTCCCCGGCAACGGCGCCAGAAAAGAGCTTTGTTGACGGGGCGTGAGTGCCGCTTACCTAACCTCCCCGCCAACGACGCCAGAAAAGAGCTTGATGTCTACTACACAACTTTATCCTTGTAGACACGCGTTGGGCCTCCAAGCGCAGAGTTTTGTAGGACAGTCGAAATTTTCCCTCAAGTGGATGACCTAAGGTATGTCAATCCGTGGGAGGCGTAGGATGGTGATGGTCTCCCTCAAACAACCCTGCAACCAAATAATAAAAAGTCTCTTGTGTCCCCAACACACCCAATACAATGGAAAATTGTATAGGTGCACTAGTTCGTTGAAGAGATGATGATAAAAGTGTAGTATGGATAGTAGATATTGATTTTTGTAGTAGGAACAATAAAAAACAGCAAGGTAGCAATTGATAAAACGGAGCACAACGATATTGCAATGCTTGAAAATGAGGCCTAGGGTCCGTACTTTCGCTAGTGCAATCTCTCAACAATGCTAACATAATTGGATCACATAACCATCCCTCAACGTGCAACAAAGAATCACTCCGAAGTTCTTATCTAGCGGAGAACATAAGAAGAAATTGTTTGTAGGGTACGAAACCACCTCAAAGCTATTCTTTCCGTTCGATCTATTCAAGAGTTCGTACTAAAATAACACAAAGCTATTCTTTCTGTTCGATCTATCCTAGAGTTCGTACTTAAAATAACACCAAACGTAATTCAGATTCATAATACTCAACCCAACATAAAGAACCTCAAAGAGTGCCCCAAGACTTATACCGGAGAAACAAAGACAAGAACATGCATCAACTGCTATGTGTAAATTACCCCAACGTCACCTCGGGAATCCGCGAGTTGAGTGCCAAAACATATATCAAGTGAATCAATATGATACCCCATTGTCACCACAAGTATTCATCTGTAAGACATATATCAAGTGCTCTCAATTCCATAAAAGTATTCAATCCGATAAAACAAAATCTCGAAGGGAAAACACAATTCATCACAAGATAGAGAGGGAAAACGCCATATGATCTGACTATATTAAGAAAGCCCGCAATACATTAAGATTGTGACATATCAAGAACACGAGAGAGAGAGAGAGAGATAGATAGAGAGAGAGAGATTAAACACTGGTACAAACCCTCAGCCCCGAGGGTGGACTACTCTCTCCTCATCGTGGTGGCCGCCGAGATGATGAAGAGGGCCATCGGTGATGATCTCCCCCTCCGGCAGGGTGTCGGAATGGGTTCCCAATTGGATTTTCGTGGCTACAGAGACTTTCGGCGGCAGAACTTCTGATCTAGGTTCTCCGTGAGGGTTTTTGGAATATTTGAGAATTTATAGGGCGAATAGGGGGTGCGGGAGGCCACCGAGGTGGGCACAACCCATCGGGGCGCGTCTGGGGGCCCAGGCGCACCCTGGTGGGTTGTGCCCCCCTCGGGGCACACCCCAGGTGCTGCTCTGGCCCATTGGTGGTATTCTGGTCCATAAAAATTCCACAAAAGTTTCGCGGTGTCTGGACTCCGTTTGATATTGATTTCTTGCGATGTAAAAAGCAAGCAAAAAACAGCAACTGGCACTGGACACTGGGTCAATAGGTTAGTCCCAAAAAATGATATTGCTACAAAATGATTGTAAAACATCCAAGAATGATAATATAGCAGCATGAATACTTCATAAATTATAGATACGTTGGAGATGTATAAAGTGGCCGGTTGAAGGGAAGGACATCGGCCTCGATGCCGCGACCCCCCCCCTCCAAGGAGGTGAGCAGCATTTATCTTCAACATGTATCTGGATATTCACGCCGCGTACGATTCAACCTGAACCTCTATGCGGATTTAGCAGGGCTGGCTCGCCAAGGCCGAGAAGATCAGCGACCTAGTGCCACTACTAGAAGAGGCCCAATCAGAGCAGCTAGAACAACTACTTGTCATGGTGCCTTACAGGGCGCCCAACAAGAAGGGCAAGAAGAAGGAGGTATTGGAGGCCAGGAAGGGCCTCCATCGCAAAGCTCGTCCGGACAATTGGTCCAGAGAAACTGAGACCCCGTCCGCACAGGACGGGGAGAAGGAGGAAAGTGCCTCCACGCACTCCAATAAGAGGGTGTCGCCTGAGGACGTCAAGGAGGTTCAGGCCCCTCAAGCTCTAAAGAGGCGGTGTCAGCCCAAGCTGGTCCTGCCCGACAGCTCGGACGAGGAGTCCGAAGCATCTGAGGTGCTCTCACGGAAGGAAACCAGGGTTAAGTTCCCTGCAACCAGGTACACATTATGGCATTTTCCATCGTCTTATTCGGTAGTGGTCCTTGGTCGATTGTGGATTGATTGTTTTTGGTGGTGCAGCCCACAGCGTGGCCACCCCGCTGAGGAGACCTCGGAGGGGACGTCCCCACCCGCTGAACTAGCGGACAGTGGCTCACGCTCCGCACCTCCGCCGATCCCCGAAGAGATTGGGAGGTGTTGTCGCAATGGAATCCCCCTCCTCTAAACATAGAAGGGTGGTCGACACCTTAATTGCCGAGGTTAACACCTCGGTCACCGAGGACCAGGAGGGCGCGCCCCTCCTAGCTGATACGGGGAAGGAGTCCAGACCATCCGGACCCCATCAGCCGTCTATTCCCGAGCCCCCGAGACCCTCGATGGTGCAAGTTACTTCTTCTAGTGGGGAAGGGGTTGGGAAGCCAACGCCAGCGCCGAACACCTCTGGACGGGCGGCAGCAGGCTGGCCAAACGCGCTGAAGGAGTTGGTGAACAACTCCATCATTATTAACGGGCACCACGCTCTCATGAGTGCGGTCATGCAAGGTGTTCGGTCCATCCAATCCGGACTGGACGACACCGTCCAAGGCCTTCTAACAGGCTTTGAGGTAAGTCAAGTAACGCTCTTTTCTTATAAAGCGCTGGTAATCTTTAAGTTGGGTAGGCCGCATATCTAACAGCCCCCGAGACTCTACAAGGACTTCGAAGAATCTTGCAGAGGATCGAATTCAGTAAGCTGATTAATAATATCGACATGTCCCCTACTGAAGCAGGCATCTTCCCTGGCTCCGGCTGCTAATGCCGTGGCATTGGAGGAGATGGATAGGAAGCTCAAGCTTTCCGATAAAGAGCTTGACCTTGTCAACAAGCGGCTTGACGAGGCACAAGGTAAGCCCTTTGATGTATTTTGTTGGTGCCAGATATTGATGATCTGGGCTATGCACTAATCCTTTACCGTGATAATCTTGCAGCTGCCACCATCGAGGTCGAGGGCTTGAGAGAGGACCTGAAGAAAGCCGAGGCCGAGGCGGCCGCAAAGAAAACAGCCGCTGACAAGGTGGTGGCCGAGCTTGAGAAGGCCAAGTCCGCTGATGATCAACATGAGGCTAGAGTAGCCGAAGTCCAAGTGGAGCTCCAGGATGCCGCCAAGAAGCTGGAGGCCCTTGAGAAGGAGCAAGAGGAGCGATCCTCCTGGCTGTCCAAGGCGGGGAGGGAGCTCCAGGATGCAAGGACCGACACGCGAGATGTCCGGGAAGGGCTCTGTCAAGTTGGGAAAATTGCAAATGGTAAGAAATATTTACTGCAGAGTGTGTTCTGAGGCAATAGATTCTCCCTACTGACGCGGGTGTGGCGCTCCGCAGGCGTCTTCACCGAACTTCCGAAGAATCTTGCGGCAGTAGCAAAGCACTATGATACTCTCAAGGAGGACTCCACGCAGCGGCTCTTCTGGTCACAATTTTTGGATTCCGAGCACCCTCCCCTCCTTAGTAATCAAATGAAGCAGCTGATGGAGATGCATCAGATGTCCGAGCTAGCCGTGAAGAACCTTTGTGTCAGTCTGTGGCCCGCCGAACCCATTCCGAACACTTTTGCCCTTGTTTTCGACTCTAATTTGCATGATTTGAATGAAACTAACCCGGACTGACGTTGTTTTCAGCAAAATTGCTATGATGTTATTTTTGTGGAGAATAAAAGTTCTTGGATTGACCTGGAAATTTACGGAGAATGTTTTTGGAATTAATAAAAAATATTGGCAAAAGAATCAACCAGAGGGGACCCACCAAGTGACCACAAGGGTGGGTCACGCCCTACCCCCCTAGGCACGCCCCCCTGGCTTGTGGGTCCCACAAAGCTCCACCGACCTCAACTCCAACTCCATATATTCACTTTGCGGAGAAAAAAATCAGAGAGAAGGATTCAACGCATTTTAAAATACGGAGCCGCCGCCACCTCCTGTTCTTCATCGGGAGGGCTGATCTGGAGTCCGTTCGGGGCTCCGGAGAGGGGGACCCGTTGCTATCTTCATCACCAACCTTCCTCCATCACCAATTTCATGATGCTCACCGCCATGTGTGAGTAATTCCATCATAGGCTTGCTGGACGGTGATGGGTTGGATGAGATTTATCATGTAATCGAGTTAGTTTTTGTTAGGGTTTGATCCCTAGTATCCACTATGTTCTGAGATTGATCTTGCTATAACTTTGCTATGCTTAATGTTTGTCACTAGGGCCCGAGTGCCATGATTTCAGATCTGAACCTATTATGTTTTCATGAATATATTTGTGTTCTTGATCCTGTCTTGCAAGTTGTAGACACCTATTATGAGTTACGATCCGCATACCCCAAGGTGACAATAATTGGTATTATTCCGGTGATTACCGTAGTTTGAGGAGTTCATGTGTTCACTAAGTGCTAATGCTTTGGTCCGGATCTCTAAAGGAGGCCTTAATATCCCTTAGTTTCCATTAGGGCCCCGCTACCACGGGAGGGTAGGACAAAAGATGGCATGCAAGTTCTTTTTCATAAGCACGTATGACTATATTCGGAATACATACCTACATTATATTGATGAATTGGAGCTAGTTCTATGTCACCCTAGGTTATAACTGCTGCATGATGAATGCCATTCGACATAATTATCCATCACTGATCCATTGCCTATGAGATTTTCACATATTGATCTTTGCTACATTACTTTGTCGTTGCCATTGTTACAATTGCTAGAAAATTGCTACTGTTACTTTTGCCACCGTTACCGTTACTTCCATACTACTTTGCTACTAAATACTTTGCTGCAGATATTAAGTCTTTCAGGTGTGGTTGAATTGACAACCCAACTACTAATACTTGAGAAGATTCTTTGGCTCCCCTTGTGTCGAATCAATAAATTTGGGTTGAATACTCTACCCCCGAAAAATTTTGTGATTCCCTATACTTATGGGTTATCAAGATCTTTTTCTGGCGCCGTTGCCGGGGAGTATAGCTCTAATCTCTGAGTCACTTGGGATTTATATCTGTTGATTACTCTGAAGAATTTGAAAAATACCAAAACCAAGATCTATCCCTCTACTGCGAGGGGAGGTAAGGAACTTCCATCTAGCTCTGCTCTTGATTCACCTTCTGCTTTGAGTAAGCTTGCGACACCTACATCTACTATTGATTCTGATATGTCGCATGTTATTGATGATGCTACTTCTACTATGAATGATGCTTATTATGCTACTACTTTGCTTGATAAAACTGTGCCACTGGGTGAATTACTTGATGAATATCTTGCTAGAGTTAGAACTCTTGATTATTCTGAAGATGATGATATCTGTGAAACTGATGAAACTGGAAACTTTGAAACACCTGATAAGCCTATCTCTCCTTGATATGAACTTCCTATTATGCCTGAGGGTTATGTTAGGATGGAGAGGTAGCTAGGGACTTTCTTGCTTGTAAGGATAGAGATGATCTTAAGAAATTATCATGCAAGTGGAAAGAAAAATCTTTGAATGCTAGAATGCAATATGATCCTAAGTTTGCTACTTCACCCATCTTTGTTACCGATAAGGATTATAAATTCACTGTCAATCCTGAGTTAATAACTTTGGTTCAATCTGATCCTTTCCATCATTATGAATCTGAAATTGTTGTGGCACATCTTACTAAATTGAATGATATAGCCACCCTATTTGCTCATGAGGGAAAAAATTGCTATTACTATATTCTTAAGTTATTTCCCTTCTCGTTAAAGGGTGATGCTAAGTTATGGTTTAATTCTCTTACTCTTGGTTGTGTGCGTAGTCCCCAGGATATGATTTATTACTTCACTGAAAAATATTTCCCTGGTCATAAGAAACAAGCTGCTTTGAAAGAAATATTTAACTTTGTGCAAATTGAAGAAGAGAGTCTCCCACAAGCTTGGGGGAGGCTTCTCCAAGTACTTAATGCTTTGCTTGATCATCCTCTCAAGAAAAATTAAATATTTGATATCTTTTATAATGGACTAGCCGATGCTTTAGGGACCACCTAGATAGTTGTGCTGGTTTTGTTTTCAGTGAACGAACTGTTGAGCAAGTTGGATTGTTATTAAATAATGTATTGATAAATGATAATGATTGGACTCTTCCTGAACCACCTTCTAAGCCAACTCCGAAGAAAAGAGGTATTCTATTTCTCAGCCCTGAAGATATGCAAGAGGCAAATAAATCTATGAAAGGAAAAGGTATTAAAGCTGAAGATGTTAAGAATTTACCGCCTATTGAAGAAATACATGGTGTTGATAACCCGAAACAGGTAGTAGAGGTAAATTCTCTCTATAGATTTGATAAATATGACATTCCTTATAATAAATCTTCTAGCCAATGCCTGGATGAATTTGATAACTTTATTGTTAAACCAAGATAATTCAGTGGTTATGTTGGTAGACAATTGAAACGTAATGCTGACATGCGTGACTGCTTGGTTGATTACATCAGTAGAACTGTTAGTGATCTTAAGATTATTAGTAAGCATGCTTCCATGGTTAAAACTCAAGTAGAAAAAGTACTTAAGGCACATGATGATTTGCTCAATGAGTTGAATAGTAAGAACAATGATAATGTTGTTAGGGTTATGACTAGAAGTGGTATAATGACTCGGGAACCTATGTATCCTGAAGTCCACCCTAAGAGAGTTGAGCAAGATCATCAGAGAATTAATACTGATGCACCTAGTCCTCCTAGCAATAAAAAGAAAAAGGAAATTGATAGGACTTTGCATGCTTGTAGTGAACCTGTTATAGATACACCTGAGAATCCCAATGATATTTCTATTTCTGATGCTGAAACACAATCTAGTGATGAACATGGACCTAGTGATGATGTTCATGTTGATGCTCAGCCTAGTAATGATAATGATGTGGAAATTGAACCTGCTGTTGATCTTGATAACCCACAATCAAAGAATCAACGTTATGATAAGAGAGACTTTGTTGCTAGGAAGCATGGTAAAGAAAGAGAAACATGGTTTCAGAAACCTGTGGCCTTTCCTCCTAAGCCATCTAGAAAAAGGATGATGAGGATTTTGAGCGCTTTGTTGAAATGCTTAGACCTATCTTTTTGTGTATGCTTATGCTTGATATTCTAAAAATGTCTCCTTATGCTAAGTATATGAAAGATATTATTATGAATAAAAGAAAGATACAGGAAGCTGAAATTTCCACCATGCTTGCTAATTACACTTTCAAGGGTGGAATACCAAAGAAACAAGGGGATCCAGGAATACCAACTATACCAATGTCCATAAAAAGAAACTATGTCAAAACTGCTTTATGTGGTCTTGGAGCCGGTGTTACTGTTATTCCTTTATCTTTATATCGTAGACTTGATTTCAATAAGTTGACACCAACTGAAATCTCTTTGCAAATGGCTGATAAAACAAGTGCTATACCCATCGGTATTTGTGAGGATGTGCCTATTGTGGTTGCAAACGTTACTATTTTAACGGACTCTGTTATTCATGATATTCCCGAGGATGATAGTATGTCGATCATCCTTGGTAGACCCTTTTTGAATATTGCAGGGGCTTTTATTGATTGCAACAAAGGCAATGCCACTTTTCATGTTAATGGTAATGAGCATATGGTACACTTTCCGAAGAAACAACCTATAGTTCATAGTATCAATTCTATTGGAAAAATTTCAACCATTGTTATTGGAGGTTTTGAATTCCCTCTCCCTATAGTCAAAAATAAATATGATATTCTTATTGTTGGGGACATGCATATCCCCGTTGAGGTAACCTAGTGTTATTCGAAAATTCTCCGGTTTCATGTTATTCGAAAGAAGTTGGTTAATAAGACTTGATCAACCTTGTTAATGGATTCCTTTAGATGAGCATGAGATGGATGAATTTAGAAAGCACAACCTTTTGTACCTACTTTTTACATTCTGTTATTTAGAATAAATAAAGCAAAAATAGTACTCCCTCCATTCCCTTATACAAGGCAACTATCAAAAATACATTTTACATCAATATAAGGCCACCAACAGTAATTGAGACAAAAATTAATGATGTTTCCTCATACTAGCAACTTTTTAATACTTACATGCATATTGTCATAATGACACTGAGTCACTTTCTTCCCATTCATTTGTTGCATGCTTGTGATGTATTAATGATCCCGGTTAACAAAAAAAAGTTGACTTGCAAAGGAGTCATTAAATTTTATCTTGGTACCGGTAATATGAGTTTGTGGCCTTGTATAAGGGAATGGAGGGATTATTATCTGTCTGTTTTCTGACTTATTCTTGCAATAAAAAATGTCCCAAAAATATAAGTTCTCCAAATGCCCTGAAAATTTAGTATGATTTTTATAGAATATTTTAGAATTTCTGGCACTAAGAATGCACCAGGGGCTGCACCCATGGACCACAAGGGTGGAGGGCACGCCCTACCCCCCTGGGCGCACCCCCTTCCTTGTGGGTCCCACGTGGGTCCCCCTCACTTATTCCAGCACCCATCCACTTCATCTTCCTCCAGAAAAAATCATCCCATTGCTCAAACCCGTGTTTTAGTTCATCTTGCTACCATTTTTGGTCTCCTTGTGCAAATCTCCATTTGCAAAACTGTTTCGGGGGATTGTTCTTTGGTATGTGACTCCTCCAATGGTCCGATTAGTTTTTTGTTCTAGTGGATTATTAATTGCAAATTTTTGCTTCTTAGGTGACCCTGTTCTTGAGCTTGCATGTCAAATTTATATGGTCCAAAGTAGTTTTGATGCATGATATAGGCCCTAGACACTTGTAGGAGTAGTTTCTATCAATCTCGTTGAGTTTGGATCACTTTTATTTTGAGTCACTAAAAATTTTTCAGAGGAAGAAAATGATGACGAGATTGTTAAGAGGCTCTTCAAGTCGGGGTTCTAAAGAAAATGAAAATGAAGAGAAGAAGAAGCCCAAGTACAACCTTCCTCGCACCGCAGAGGTTCGGCCATGTGAATGGCCAAGCGATGCATTTCTAGGGGCGGCCAAAATTTATAATGATTTTGATTATTTGGCGGAGAATGAAAGCATCACCGACTTCCTCCACGATAAGTGTGACCAAAACCTCCTACTCACTAATACCTTTGTGAAAATTTTCACTTCCTTTATAGGGAAGATCCTCCTATGGTAGAATTTCACTTATATGATGTGCCTAAGAAATTGACTGTTTATGATTTTTGCAATGTTTGCAAAATACCTTATGAGGGCAGCTGTCGGTGTCAAAACCGGCGGATCTCAGGTAGGGGGTCCCGAACTGTGCGTCTAAGGCTAATGGTGACAAGATACTGGGGACACGATGTTTACCCAGGTTTGGGCCCTCTCGATAGAGGTAATACTGAGGGAGTCCCGGATTAGGGGGTGTCCAGATAGCCGGACTACCATCATCGGCCGAACTATCATCGGCCGGACTATCATCATCATCGACCGGACTCCAAGACTATGAAGATACAAGATTGAAGACTTCGTCCCGTGTCCGGATGGGACTTTCCTTGGCGTGGAAGGCAAGCTTGGCGATACGGATACGTAGATCTCCTACTATTGTAACCGACTCTATGTAACCCTAACCCTCTCCGGTGTCTATATAAACCGGATGGCTCTAGTCCGTAGGACACAGCAACAACCATTACAATCATACCATAGGCTAGCTTCTAGGGTTTAGCCTCCTTGATCTCGTGGTAGATCCACTCTTGTAAACATCCACAATATCAATATCAATCAAGTAGGACGTAGGGTTTTACCTCCATCAAGAGGGCCCGAACCTGGGTAAAACATCGTGTCCCTTGTCTCCTGTTACCATCCGCCTAGATGCACAGTTCGGGACCCCCTACCCGAGATCCACCGGTTTTGACACCGGCATTGGTGCTTTCATTGAGAGTTCCTCTGTGCCGTCACCGATAGGAAGGATGCCTCTTCCCGTCTTCAAGGACGGCATCTTCGCCGATGGAGCCTTGGCCGCCTGCCAAACTATCCGGCTAGGAGGTTTTCTTATGACCGCCTGTCCGGCCACCGCTTCAACGATGACCTCTCGTGTCATCGAGAGCAATCTTCACGTCAACTCGGAATTCGCCGAGCAGTTAGATCCAGCAGACCTCTCGTCTGTAAACGAACTCTTGGATCGGATCGCCACCCTGGGAGTCGCTACAGACTACAATCTGATCGGGCTTAAAACCGATCTGAGAGAGATTAACTCTCCCCAGGTTACCCACCATGTCACGGTGGTAGAGGAACATCCCGACGATCCTTCTCCCATATTGAAAACTAGTCGTGTCCGGGCTACCGAACCCTCCATGCCGGATTCCCGCGGAGGAGCGGATTCCGATCAAGCACTGAACATAAAGTCAGGCATCGGACCAGACTTGTTGGACAACGTTCCACTTTCCAAGCTTCCAAATTCGGAAACTTCTCGGCCCTTGAGCCTCGAGATGGGCAGGGTCCCGGACTCAATTAGGCCCGCCCGTCCAGATATATGCGATCTATCTTTAATCCGGCAAGAGCCAGCCGAAACAGTACATCATTACTGGGCCAGATTCCTCCTGGTCATGGACCGGATAAAGGACTGCCGAGAGGAAAACGCAATCTCGATATTTTGCAACAATTGCACGGCCAGGGGAATCTTGAATGCCGTCAGCCATCGTGAAATCACGCATTTCGCCGACTTGGCATCCATAGTGCGAAAGTACTGTGCCATAGAAAGTTTTCGGAAAACTGAAGATAGGTTTTGGGATAATCCGGCCCCGAACATAGCCCCAGTCCGCAACAAAAGGGTGCATTACACTCAGGCACCAAGTACAAGAACCAAAAAATAGAAGCCCCTTAAAGGGAACGGAACCGTACTGGAGGGATGGCTCAGCAAACCCTGTACAATTCACAGTACCAAGGGCGCCACCCCAACACATAGCCTTAGTGCATGTTGGATATTACGGCAGGTGGCCAAAAGCGGCGAGGAGCTTCTAGCCCCGCGAAACCACACCAACAATACCGGTACGGTATCAACCGTCTTCGAGACTTTCGCATCAAACAATATGCGGAAACGAACGATCCACAGCCTTGCCGAAGTCTACCAAGTAGCAACAACAAATCCTTGGAGCGATGCGGCCATCACCTTCAACGCCAGCAACGAACCTAAATTCCAAACAGCCCGAGCACCAGCCGCATTGGTCCTCAGTCCAATAGTGGACGGCTTTCGACTTACCAAGGTACTCATGGATGGCGGCAGCGGATTGAACCTCATTTACGAGGAAACTCTTCAAAAATGGAAATAGACTGGAGCCGCATTGAGCGAAGCAGCACTACCTTCAGAGGAATAATCCCTAGCTGGGAAGCACGCTGCACCGGAAAAATCACACTCGATGTGGTGTTCGGCTCGCCGGACAATTACAAGTCCGAAGAAATCACGTTCCAAGTGGCCCCGCTCAGCAGCGGATACCACACTATATTAGGACGAGAGGCGTTCACAATTTTCCAAGCCGTACCCCATTACAGGTACATGAAGCTCAAAATGTCTGGGCCCGGCGGGATAATCACTCTCGTTAGTGATCCGGACATAGCACTCCGCGCCGAAAACAAAACAGCCGCATTAGCCCTGGAGGCACTATCCGAAGCCCTAGCGGCAGAGGAACTCACCGCGCTGCGCGCTATGGTGCACAGAGACGACGTGATACTCGATAAGAGATCCAAGTCCACCTCCTTTAAACCAGCAGACGAAATTATAAAATTCCAGGTCCACCCAATGGACCCGACAAAGACGGCCTCCATCGGGGCACAGTTGAACCTTGATGTAGACGCCGCGCTGCGAGAATTCCTTCGGGAAAATTGGGACATTTTCGCCTGGCATCCTTCAGATATGCCAGGAATCCCTCGCAGGTTGGCAGAGCATAGCCTAAACATCCTAAAAGGGTTCAAGCCAGTCAAACAGGCTCTTCGACGATTTTCCGAACCCAAAAGAGAGGCAATGGGAGAAGAACTAGCCAAACTATTAGAAGCCGGATTCATCAGAGATATCAAACATCCGGATTGGCTAGCAAACCTGGTAATGGTACCAAAGAAGGACAGATCCTGGCGCCTATGTGTCGATTTCAAAGACCTAAATAAAGCCTGCCCAAAGGATCCCTTCCCCCTCCCCCGCATCGACCAAATCATCGATGCCACTGCAGGGCACGATTCATTGTGCTTCCTGGACGCATACTCCGGCTATCATCAAATCAAGATGGCAGAAGCGGATCAAGCCGCAACGGCGTTCATTACTCCATATGGACCATTCTACTTCAACAAGATGCCCTTCAGACTTAAAAACGCCGGCGCAACATATCAGCGCATGATTCAGACATGTCTGGCTACCCAGATCGGCAAAACCGTAGAGGCATACGTAGACGACGTAGTCGTCAAAACCAAACACGTCGAAACTCTAGTAGACGACTTGAGGGTCACATTCGATAACCTCTGAGCATATGACATCAAGCTGAATCTGGAAAAATGCATTTTCGGCGTACCAGCCGGAAAGCTCTTGGGCTTCATTGTATCCCGTAGAGGAATTGAAGCAAATCCGGCCAAGATCCGAGCCCTATCGCAGTTGGATATTCCAAAAAACCTCAAATAGATCCAGAAATTGACTGGATGCATGGCGGCTCTCAGCCGCTTTATCTCCCGCCTAGGAGAAAAGGCATTGCCCCTCTATCGCCTCCTCAGGCACACCGAACACTTTGAGTGGACGGATGCTGCCACTGCCGAACTCAAAGAAATAAAGGCCATATTGGCAACGAATCCGGTCCTGGCTGCGCCCAACCTGGGCGAACCTATGTTGTTATACATCGCGGCAACACATCAAGTAGTAAGCGCGGTGCTCGTCATAGAACGAGGGACAGAAGGGCATAAATTCCCTCTTAAAAAACCAGTGTACTACGTATCCACTGTTTTAACCCCCTGCAAGTCCCATTACCCGCACTATCAAAAGATAGCGTATGCAGTGTTCATGGCATCCCGGAAGCTCCGACACTACTTTCAAGAGTGTTCGATAACAGTGGCCTCCGAAGTACCCCTAAATGACATTATAAATAACCGCGACGCAACGGGCAGGATTGCAAAGTGGGCCATCGAGCTCTTACCATTCGACATAACTTACAAACCCCAGCGAGCTATAAAGTCGCAAGTTTTGGCTGACTTTGTCGCTGAGTGGACTGAAGCCGAACTCCCTAAAGAGTACGGCGCATACTCCAATTGGATTATGCATTTTGACGGCTCCAAAATGTTGGCCGGATTGGGGGCTGGCATCGTACTAACGTCCCCAACCGGGGACAGAGTCCAATACGTACTCCAGATAATGTACACGGACTCCAACAACGCAGCCGAATACGAGGCCCTCTTACATGGCCTCCGGATGGCAATCTCCATGGGCATCCAATGCCTAGAGGTGCGCGGGGACACAAACCTCGCAATATCCCAAGTAAATGGAGAGTTTGACGCCAAGGATCCAAAAATGGCAGCCTATCGCAACGCCGTCCTTAAAATGTCAGCTCGGTTCGAAGGACTTGAATTCCACCATGAAGCCAGAGATAATAACCAAGCGGCCGACGTATTGGCACGCATCAGCGCAAAACGTGACGCTGTCCCTCCAAATATCTTCCTGGAACAGCTGTTCAAGCCATCCGTACTATGGGAAGAGGAGTCCGGAAATAACAAACCGGAGGCAGCCGCAGAACAATCTGACATAACCGGCGATCCAGCCGACGAAACAACACCCTCAGCTCACGACATAATGGCAGTAATTGCCCCATGGACAGAGCCATTCCTAGCCTACTTGCTTAGGCAGGAACTCCCCGAAGACCATAATGAGGCCCGCTGCATAGTCCGGCGATCTAAAGCCTAGAAGTCCATGAGGGAGAACTCTATAAGAAAAGCACAACCGGAGTCCTTCAAAGGTGTATCTCCGAAGAGGAAGGGCGAGACCTTCTGGCTAAAATTCACGCCGGACTAGGCGGACACCACGCCGCAGCCCGGGCCCTTGTAGGAAAGGCATTCTGTACAGGATTTTATTGGCCGACGGCCCGGGCAGATGCTCAGGACTTAGTCCGAAGATGCGTCGGTTGTCAGCTCTTTGCTAATCAGAGCCACATGCCACCCATCGCCCTCAAAACTATACCCATTACCAGGCCGTTCGCGGTCTGGGGGCTTGACATGGTTGGACCACTTAAAGGGGGAACCCACAAGCAAAGGTACCTATTGGACATGGTGGATAAATTCACCAAATGATAGAGGCCAAGCCAGTTAAAACGGCAGAATCCGGACCAGTGATAGACTTTATATCTGGGGTAGTACACCGTTATGGTGTCCCCCACAGCATCATCACCGATAACGGCACAAACTGCACGGCCGATGAGGTTAAATCATGGTGCAAAAATAGGGGCATCAAGCTTGATTACGATTCAGTCTATCATCCTCAAACCAACGGTCAAGTGGAACGAGCAAATGGTCTAATAATGAGCGGCATCAAACCCAGACTAGTGCGGTCCCTTACGAAATCTTACACGCACTGGGTAGAGGAGCTCAACTCCGTACTCTGTGGGCTGCAGACAACGCCTAACCGTACTACCGGATTCACACCATTTTTTATGGTATACGGCGCAGAAGCAGTTTTGCCCTGCGACATAATTCATGACTCACCTCGAGTGCGCATGTACGAAGAAAGAGAAGCTGAGTTGGATCGGCAGGACAGCTTGGACGCATTGGAGGAAGAACGCGACGTCGCCAAGGCTCATTCCGCATTTTATCAGCAGCAGGCTCGAAGATACCAAAGCAGAGAAGTATGGGCCAAGACTTACAACGTTGGCGAACTGGTTCTACGCCCGTCGGACAAGAAAAAGGACAAGCTCAAGCCCAAATGGGAAGGCCCCTTCATCATCGATAAAGTCTTGACCGGCGGAGCATACCGTCTACGAAATGCGTCGGATAACTGACTCGAGCCGAACCCATGGAACGCAGCCCGCCTCCGAAGATTCTATGCCTAGCGCCGGACTAAGAGTTCGTCCCTTTCCCCCCGTCCAAATTTTTTTTACTTCAGCTGCCTTTTGTTTATCTTTTTCTTCTCAACCCTATTCATCAAAGCCTTAAAAGGCCTACTTGCGCATCGTTCGCGCGCAATTGATGTGCTATCCGCACTCATTATACCCGGGGGCTTCTTTACCAGAAGCTTAATTATAAGGGCTTCATGCCCAGCACATGTGTTAAGCCTCCACATGTACCTTTTATTCACCATTATATGCATCGATATGACTTAAGTTTTGGCCAAGTTGGGTTGCCTGGCTCCTGTGCTTACCCCTACGTTCCCGATTGTTCGGCTAGGAGGTAAAGGGAGCACCTCTGCGATTGTTACTGCCGGGTCAGCCGGATGTGTACCTCAGACTGGGTGAAGCCGAAAGCTAGCGTTCTTAAGGGAATATTCGGTCGGTGACTTAAAAGATGGATTTTTATCCACTTATTTATCTGCCGCCAGATGTTTTTCTGCTTTTTTCGTAGTCCGGACAAGCACTTTAGGGCATGCCACCCCCAGAGGAAAGGAACCCTTAACGGAACTATTCTCCCTGGAAGATGTTTCTTACTACCCATGTAATATAACATAACTAGTTGGGCACTTGTCTGATAAAGCACTAATGACCCCTACGCCTGGTCTCCGTGCATACCCCGGTTGTTTCATAACCGAGAAGGTATTCGGACACACTCCGGACTCTAGGGTCCCGAGGTCGAAGCGAAAAGGTCGGCAAAGACAAACGATCTACAATCCGGCTAGAAGGCATTTTATATGTCATTTTAATACATTGTCAAATCGACTAATTGTATTCTTCCTCAATCCCATCTAATAGGTTGTCTAATTTACAGTCCTGTTGGGAAAATTTAGCGGCCAACTCTACTTGGCCGTATACTAAACTCACAGGGATCTCCTTCCCATCGGGCCCCACAGGTCCGACTTCGCCCATGTGGTTGGGATCCGCCTTCTTGTACCGCGTCTTTACCATGGCCCAGGCCTCCCTGGCACCTTGGCGGCAGGGCGAAATCTTCCATAAATGGAAGCGCTGCCGCACTCCCTGAAGCTTCTCCGCAAGCTCCCCAAGACCCTCAGGTAAGGAGAAGGCTGGCCATAAAGCCTGGATGACGCCGCTCCTTGCCTGCCGAACTCGTTCGATCAGTTGCAACGATTCGGGAAGTTGATCACCCGTTGATACGGGCATCTCCTCCGCAGGGTGACCTGTGAGCATACCTGCAGACATATTCTGTCAAATCGACTTCCTCGCCGAACTCTTCTTTTCAAAGGAGTTCGCTCAAGCACTTACTATAGATGCCGCGACGAAGCCGCTGATTCTCCTTAACGGAGCCCGACAGCTCGGCCCGAACGCCTTTCAGCTCTTCTCCAAGCTGGGCATGGGCATCCTGGAGCTTGTTCCTTTCATGCTGAACCTTATGCAGCACCCTCTCGCCGGCCTTCAGTTGGCGCAGAAGTTCTTGCCTATCCGGATCTTGTCCGGCAGCACCTGCAACGTCATTTTTTAGACTTGCGCAAAGGCCAAACGCTACTTATCTTTCTAAAATAATGCGTTACCAGGAGAGGTCCCTGTGTTTCCTCCTGCGCCAGAGAGTGCGGCCTCAAGTTGGGCCTTGCACTCCTGTAGCTCCCGAGACAGTTGGGTATTCTTCTCGGTAAGATCCTACGTTTCATATGATCCTTAAATCAGTTAATATAACTACTTTAAGTCTCGGGGGCTACTGGCATATACAACTATTAAATTCTCTTAGCCGTATGTCTTTTACATACTGCTCCGTGGCTCTGGTAAAACCATCTTGAGCAGCATGAAGGTGCGCGTCCCCTGCGTTAAAGGCATTCAACGCCTCAGGGGAGAAGCACGCGTCACGAAATACTGTCCGGCGGCGCCTGTGATTCATGGCACTCTCCACCTCAGACTTGGTGGCGGACAATCTGTCGGCATCCTCCGTCAGAGGAACGTCCGGCTCGCGCCTTGCGCACGCCTCCCCCTCCAGACCAGGTGCTGGAGCCTGGCTGGTAGAGGTTGGATTGGCAACCTCCACGCCCGCAGTCTGGCGGGCGCTTTTTCCCTACAAAAGTCATGAGCACTCAAACGCTTCCTAGGAACGTTGCTCTAAATAATGAATTGTGAGCTACACCTTTGCGGTGACGTTTCAGTCCGCGCCACGCTCCTCTTCCGCCTACTGGTCCGGATTGGCCTTTGTTGGTCAGCCACCGCGGGCTCGGCTTCTCGCCCTAGGGGCGCCTCCTGCACGGCGCCATCATATACGGTGGTCAGGAATAAGCAAGGAAGGAATGACGGTGTCAGGACTTCGGTCGCAATCACCTGGGAAGCCGGATATAGTCCGGGATAGTCGGCCGTGATGGCGACTAAGGCATTGTCCATGCTGAGCTGGTGGAACACCCCGTCGATTAGCTCCACCTTTATGTCCGGATCCTCTTCGGAGGCCGGATCCCGGGATCTCTCTGGATCCTCGGGTGGCGGAGCTGGACTTAGCATTTCCTCCATGATCCGGCGCAGTTCCTGCGCCGAAAGAAGAACACAATATAAGAAACTTAAGTTTCAAAAAGCATGGGTCGGGCACGCAGAGTGTTCGCTTACCCAAGGCCGGGGATTATTCATGGAGAGCCCATTTAACGGGTTCGTCCGAAGGAAATCCTCCTTCTCCCCCTTATACAGGCCGGACAGGATCGTCACCAGGTCTTCGGCCGAATCCGGCCCTTTACGGCCATGACGGGTGGCATCGTCCTCCCCATTGAAATCCCACATGGGGTGGGCCCTGTATTGTAGTGGCTGCACCCCCCGCATAATGCATGTTTCCATGACTCCAATCATGGTCAACCCGGAATGGGCCAGTAACCTTATTCGGCCCATCAAATAATGGACGCTCTTGTCTTCCTCCAGTTGGGGGCTCCGCGGACGCCAACTAAGGCGTTTCTTCAGAGGAGCATTGCTGAACTCCGGGAGGCCGATCCGAACAGGGTCCGGCAGCAGAGCGTCTTCTATATAAAACCATCCTGAAGGCCAGTCTTCGGACGCCTTCTTAGGGGTTCCGGATGGATATCCGGTCCCGGCAATATGCCATATTTCGGCGCCGCCCACTTGATATATGGACCCCTCGTGAGAGCGGGGTACAAGGCAGAACAACCTCTTTCACAGTGCGAAATGGGGCTCGACGCCCAGGAATAGCTCGCAAAGAGCTACGTAACCCGCAATGTGCAGGATTGAGGCGGGCGTGAGGTGATGAAGCTGGAGTCCGTAGAACTCCAGGAGCCCGCAGAGGAATGGATGTACAGGAAATCCGAGCCCCCTTATCAGATAGGGGACGAAGCATACCCGCTCCCCTTTGTTGGGACTTGGGGTAACCTCCGCTTGCTTCCCACCTTTGTAGGTGGCCAGCCCGGCTCGAACCGGAACCATAAAGGCCGGAGGGAGATATCCCCCCGCTTGGAGCTTCACCAGCTCGTTGTGCCGAACAGAGCATCTCCTCCAATCTCCTGGCAAAGGGCTGGGAGCGCGAGAAGAGGAGCCGCGTTGATGGTCCATGATAGAATGGATTCTTGGTCGAAAGCGCTCCGATGAGTATTTGCGGGAGGAAGATGGCGATTTGGATCTGGATTCTTGTCTCCCTTATAGGCAGATTATTCGCACAACAAGGGGGTAAAACATAAAAGACACCCTGGCTTTTCACATTCGCGCGACATGTGGAGGAAGGCCATTATTGGGCGTGGAAGCCAAGACGCGCAACATTGATGAGGAAGCCGGACACTGTTCGGCAGGTACGTAGAACTTGAAGGAGAACCCGCCTTGCAACGCCGAAGACTACACACACGCTGGACTTATCGTCATTGAAGCCTGGTTCGGGGGCTACTGAGGGAGTCCCGGATTAGGGGGTGTCCGGATAGCCGAACTACCATCATCGGCTGAACTATCATCGGCCGGACTATCATCATCATCGACCGGACTCCAAGACTATGAAGATACAAGTTTGAAGACTTCATCCCGTGTCCGGATGGGACTTTCCTTGGCATGGAAGGCAAGCTTGGCGATACGGATACGTAGATCTCCTACTATTGTAACCGACTCTATGTAACCCTAACCCTCTCCGGTGTCTATATAAACCGGATGGCTCTAGTCCGTAGGACACAGCAACAACCATTACAATCATACCATAGGCTAGCTTCTAGGGTTTAGCCTCCTTGATCTCGTGGTAGATCCACTCTTGTAAACATCCACAATATCAATATCAATCAAGCAGGACGTAGGGTTTTACCTCCATCAAGAGGGCCCGAACCTGGGTAAAACATCGTGTACCTTGTCTCCTGTTACCATCCGCCTAGACGCACAGTTCGGGACCCCCTAACCGAGATCCGCCGGTTTTGACACTGACAAATACCCTACTTCCTGCTTGATTGATCTTGATGATATGAGTATTACAAGAGTTGATCTACCACGAGATCGTAGAGGCTAAACCCTAGAAGCTAGCCTATGATTATGATTGTTGTTGTCCTATGGACTAAACACTCCGGTTTATATAGACACCGGAGGGGGCTAGGGTTACACAGAGTCGGTTACAGAGAAGGAGATCTATCATCCGAATCGCCAAGTTTGCCTTCCACGCAAAGGAGAGTCCCATCCGGATATGGGATGAAGTCTTCAATCTTGTATCTTCATAGTCCAACAGGCCGGTCAGAGTATATAGTCCGGTTGTCCGGATACCCCCTTATCCAGGACTCCCTCAGTAGCCCCTGAACCAGGCTTCAATGACGATGAGTCCGACGTGCAAATTGTCTTCGGCATTGTAAGGCGGGTTCCGTCTCCGAATACTCCAAGGTAAATTTCGAACACTTAAGTCGTGTCCGGCTCTGCAAGAAAAATTTCACATACCACCATAGAGAGAATAATAATCCACAAATCTAATCTGCTGACAACTCTTCGTAGCGTGACATCATGACATGGCCCAGCCTTTATTTGAACCATTTTTTACAACCAGCTACCACACACATTACGAGGCGGTTTCCTTCGCACGTCTTGTCGAAGCAGAGATCGTGTCCCTCTTATTGTGGGATCCTCATCAATACGGGTATGGGTAACCCAACTGCGCCATCAACCATGGTGCTTAGAAAATGAGTGATTTACAGAGGCAAGTGGGGAGGCGCACATTTTTCACCGCCTTTATAAAGGGATAAGGATCTCCCGTTTTCACCCACGCCTTCTTCCTCCTTTGCTCATCCATTCTCGCACTCTCGAGCTCCAGCGCCCAAGTTCTCACCTTCTCTATAGGACTATCCGCAGCATGTCCGGAGCGGGAGGCAAGTGGATGGCCTCCTCCGTCACGGAGGAGGACATTAACAAGCTTCGAGCGGCCAGATACCTGGCCGAAAACATTGCGCACAGGCTTCCAGCGGAGGGATAGATCACCCCCACCCCAAAGTCTCAGAAGATAGTAGTATTCCTCCCTCATTTTGTCCGCGGACTAGGATTTCCACTTCACCCGTTCATCCGCGGGCTCATGTATTACTACGGGCTAGATTTTCAGGATCTAGGCCCAAATTTTGTCCTCAACATCTCGGCGTTCATCATCGTGTGCGAGGCCTTCCTCTGCATCAAGCCCCACTTCGACATGTGGTTGCAAATCTTCTGCGTGAACCAAAGATCGTGAGCGGCCAGCAGGCGGAGTGCGGAGGCGCCATGGTGGGAAGAATGCCCAACGTTACATGGCTTGATGGCTCCTTTGTGGAGACCGTGAAAGGGTGGCAATCGGTATGGTTCTACATCACCGAGCCGTGCAACGCCAACTGGGCAGCGGCGCCCAAATTCTGGTCTGGTATCCCCATGCGGCTCACTTCCTGGGAAAAGAAGGGCCTGGCCTCGGGCGAACCCGCGGAGCTGACCGGACTCGAGACCTGCATCAAGAGTATGAAGGACAAGAAAATCAAGCTTGTCAACATGGTTCAGGTCATGCTCGTCCGCCGGATCCTCCCGTGTCAAAGACGGGCATTCAATATGTGGGAGTTCGATCCGTCTGAACACCATATGATTCGAGAGATCTTCGACCTATGCATGAGGATGTCTAGAAGGTGCTGTTCAAGACCGGTGAAGTTCGTCCTCCCAGTTCCAAGGACCATGGACTCAGCGCCACGCGACTCGCCAATCCGGTAAGTTCTCTAAACATCACAAGATGCACCTTTCCCAGCATATTCGTGAGAGGACTTTAAGTCATCATGCTGACGAAACAGGATTACATGAAGACGGCGGAGCAGATTGACTATCCGGCTCCTCTACCTGAAGATCCAGCAACCTCACTCCTGACAGAGATGCTGGTTCCGGCGCCTTACAAGGTGCCGGAGAAGAAGGCCGAAAAGAAGGCCACGGGGATTACGAAGGGTCTCCGGCTTGAAGTTGCATCGGACGCCTCGCCCGAAGATGATGAGGCGCACTCCTCCCACGAAGGGGAGGAGAAGAAGAGGAAGTCCGCCCCATCCGGGAAGGCCGAAAGGTCCAAGAAAGCGCCCGCTGGGACTAGGAAAGGTCTCCGGCGCAAGGTCGTGATAGACTCATCGTTCGAGGACGCCGAGGCAGTTTCCTCCCATGGAGACGGGGGGAAACATGAAGAAATGCCCCCTCTCCGCGCTGGGGAGGAGAAGAAAAGGAAAGCTGCCCCACAGGGGGAGGCTAGGACGCCAAAGAAGGGAAAGGCTTCCCTTCCGGATCACTCCACCACGGCCGCCTACAGCGAGGAGGAGTGGCTGCCCAGGGGCAAGCCCCGGGTGAGGTCGTAAGTATCCGCACTCTGTAATACCTTTCTTGCGACTTTAACTTCATAGTATGTAATAACGCGAATACGTGTATGCAGTCCGGCCGGGTCTAATCTCGGGGTATCCTCTTCGGATGGGTCCTTGAGTGAGTCGAAGATGGATTCACTCCCGACGGCCACCTCCCCACGACCTGCGGACGACACCGAGGTGTTGTCCCAAAGGATACCAGAGCAGGGGGCGACGGTTCTAGAGACGCCCCAAGGCAAAATCCCAGACGCCGGGCACATGGGGGGTAAGATCCCCATGGATTATGCGGACGGGAGCCACATCAAGTCTGGCTCCCCGCCGGTTACTGTACCGGAGCCTCCACTGGTTCCGGATTCAAGTGGGCAGCCCCTCGCTAGGGAGGACGAGCCGGCCGTACCGATGACCTCCGCCCAGCCGGAGGCATCATATAATTTGCTGGAAGTGCTTCGCGGCACTTCCATTGACGAAGAGCACCGCACTCTTATGAGTACAGTGATTGAGAAGGTCCGGTCTGCCAAAAGAGGATTGACCGAAGCCTGCACTAGCCTCCTAATAGGCTTTGAGGTAAGTAATGAAAAGTGTGAGAAAATATCACCCGATAGACAGTAGCCCCTGATACTGTGTTTGGTGTTCGAAAAGAAAAGCCTAATGGAGGGTCAATTTTTAATCCGCAGGAGTGTGACAGTACTTGTCTATGTTAATAAGCAGGCGTTGTTGCTGACCGCTGCTGCACGCACAACTAAGGTCGCCGAACTCAGGCAGGACCTGGGGCAGGCCGAACAAGAGCTCGCCCTCGTGAAGAGGCAGCTCGAGGAGAACAAAGGTAAGTGATACCCCGTCCGTGTGTCATGTAGAGGAGAAAAATTGATGATGCTAACAAAAAGCATCATGATTTTTAATAGGGGCTATGACCGAAGTGGCTGCCCTGAAGAAAACAGTGTCCAAGGCCGAAGCCAAGGCGGCCACAGAGCGCACCGAGTGTAAAAAGCAAGATGCTCGGGTGGGGGAGGTACAACAAGAGCTCCAGGAGTTCGGCAAGAAGTTCGAGTCCTTGGAGCATGACTTCAAGACGCAAGCGTTCGAGCTTGCCAAAGCGCTCTAAAGCGCGAAAGATGCCAAGGCCGAAGCCTAAAAGGCCCTCCAGGAAATCCAAGCGGCCAAGAAGATAGCGGCGGGTAAGGCATTCATTATGCAGAGCAAGCACGTGGAGGATACCTTTCTTTTACTTAACCGAATTCAGAGCTCTCCAGGGGCATTCACAAATCTGCCATGCAACATATCGGATGCCACGGAGTTCTACCGCGCCGAAGAAGGGAGCTCAACAGAGAAGTTGTTTTGGTCCCAGTATGCCGGAGCCGAACACCCAATGCCATTAAGTGACCAACTGAAGCAATTGGTCGAACTCCATAAGGCGGCCGAACTGGCCATGTAGGGCCTGATAGTCCGGATGTGGCCTGGTGAGCCTCTTCATAACAACTACTTTGGCCTTATTAAGCGGATGGTAAATGCATGTTCGCGGCTTGAGGTTATCACGCAATCCGTCTGCATTGAGGGTGCCCGTCGGGCCTTTGCCCGCGCGAAGATGCATTGGGCCAAACTGGATGCTGAGAAGCTAGTGAAGGATGGACCCCCGGAGGGTAAGAAGCATCGCTACCCCGAGAAATATTATGATGGCGTTATGAAAGGCGCTCGCCTTGTGGCCGATGAATGCACCAAGAACATAATCTTTGAGTGAATGTACTCATGTCGTCTTTGTAATATGAGAACGAGTTTGTTTGCACTATATAACGCTTTGTTGATTTAAAATATTACCTTCTATGCGGCCGTTTAGAAAACTCTGAAAGTAGGTCAGTCGTCGGCTTCCGCCCCCGTGTAACTAGTACTGGGGTGTTCGTGGAAAACCCAAACACTCTTTATTCAAGTTTTTGGTCCTTTAAGGAGGTGTTTGGCGCAGCGAACAAGGCAATCAGACTATGGGGCTTTATAACTCGCACTTGGCCATAGAAGTCTATAATTTTAAATTTCGGTGAAGCCCCTAGTATTCGAAAGGCCGAACTGGGGCGCTATACACATCTAAATTGAACAAGGCCGATTCCTCGCCTTAAGTAGCAAAATCTTTAAGGATTTAGTACCTCTCGAACAGCGACCAGCTCTCGCCGCATCATGACAGTCAGTTTTCGGCTTTCTCTACTGAGGTGCCCGTCCAGAAGAACCGGGACACAATTGCAGTAGTTCTCCTGTGCTACCTTAGCCGATATAACGGAACGTAAGGTACCAAAATAATGGAGCCGGGCTAACCCAACTATTGACCCAAGACATGATTCAGAGCTGATGCATATAATGCTATAAGTTCGGGGTGCCGCACTGTCGAAAGTGTTTGGACTTTTCTTGCCATGTTATGGGGCTCAATAAAAAGCCCCTGGCAAACTGATCGTACCAAAGTGTACTGATGCAATATTAAATAAATATTCAAGGGAAAATATGAAGATAGTAATAAGAGGCTGACGCTGTATACTATTTCCCGTTGTTATTTGGATAATACGACAAGGCGTATGTGTACAATTAATGCGTTAAGCAAAAACAAATAGGACTATTTGGCATGTCCTATCCAAGGGCAGGCTGCATGCGGGTATGAAAAACAGGTATAACGATCATTGACAGAGACCACCTGGGTATTCCCTTATGTGCAAAGCCTCTTGCCTCCTTGGTGTTCCCTCATGTGATGAGTCTGATGGTCCAGTTCTCTGAAGGGGCTGCCCGAAAGTAGGGTCCTGAAAGAAAGAAAGAAGAAGGGTATGCGGGCCTCGTGGCGGCTGAACCGCGCTGTGGGCTGCATCGTCGACTCGCCTCCACCTATGCCCATGGTATTTTGAGTGCGTAGTTGTGTACGCGTGGCACAAATGCCGCCTAAATGGGGCTGGGGCGGAGCCGGATTGCTAATCGAGCTCTTGGCATGCCTGACGATCCTGTTGCAGGGTGCTCCGGACTCTCTTGACGGTGTTCGGGGTTGTCATTGCCGAATGGGCTATCTGTCGAAGAAGGCTGCTTTGTACTTCTGCCGCAAGGGCCGCAGTGTGCTCTTCCGTACGGAGGGAGCGGTCTGTGTTTCCATTGACTGTTATAACCCCGCGAGGTCCGGGCATCTTGAGCTTAAGGTATGCATAGTGAGGTACCGCATTGAATCGAGTGAACGCGGTTCGTCCAAGTAGTGCATGATAGCCACTACGGAAAGGGACAATATCGAAGATTAATTCCTCGCTTCGGAAGTTATCCGGAGATCTGAAGACCACTTCTAGTGTTATTGAGCCCGTATAGCGGGCCTCTACCCCTGGAATTACACCTTTAAAGGTGGTTTTGGTGGGTTTGATCCGTGAGGGATCGATGCCCATTTTGCACACTGTGTCCTGATAAAGCAGGTTCAGGCTACTGCCACCGTCCATAAGGACTCGCGTGAGATGGAATCCGTCGATGATTGGGTCAAGGACCAATGCGTCTAAGCCGCCGTGACGGATGCTGGTAGGATGGTCCCTACAATCGAAGGTGATCGGGATGACCATGGGTTGAACTTTGGGGCGACTAGCTCCATCGCATAGACGTCCCTAAGTGCACGATTTTGTTCCCATTTGGGAATGTGGGTGGCATAGATCATGTTTACCGTTTTCACCTAGGGGGGGGGAATTTATTTTGTCCCCCAGCGTTCGGACGCCGGGGCTCCTCGTCATCATCACTGTGCAACCCCTTGTCCTTGTTTTCGGCATTCAACTTGCCGGCCTGTTTGAACACCCAGCAATCTCTGTTAGTGTGATTGGCTGGTTTGTCGGGGGTGCCGTGAATCTGGCACGAGCGGTCGAGTATGCGGTCCAGACTGGACGATCCCGGATTGTTTCTTTTGAACGACTTTTTCCGCTGAGCAGATTTTGAGTTGCTGAATCCGGCATTGACTATTGTATCTTTGGCGTTGTCACCATTATTCCGACACTTATGTCTATTGCGCTGTGGCTTTCCGTTACTGTCATGGACATGGCAAGAAAGCCCCTGGCAAAAGTGTTCGGACTATCGAAAGTGTTCACGCACTGTCGAAATTGTGCAGACTGTAACGCACTGTCGAAAGTGTTCAGACTGTCACGCACTATCGAAAGTGTTCAGACTATCACGCACTGTCAAAAGTGTTCAGACTGTCACGCACTGTCGAAAGTGTTCAGACTATCACGCACTGTCGAAAGTGTTTGGACTGTCGAAAGTGTTCACACACTGTCAAAAGTGTTTAGACTGTCACACACTGTCGAAAGTGTTCAGACTGTCACGCACTGTCGAAAGTGTTCGGACTTTTCTTGCCATGTTATGGGGTTCAATAAAAAGCCCCTGGCTAACAGATCGTACCAAAGTGTACAGATGCAATATTAAATAAATATTCAAGGGAAAATATGAAGGTAGTAATAAGAAGCTGACATTGTATACTATTTCCCATTGTTATTTGGATAATACGTCAAGGCGTATGTGTACAGATAATGCGTTTAAGCAGAAACAAATAGGACTATTTGACATGTCCTATCCAAGGGCAGGCTGCATGCGGGTATGTAAAACAGGTATAATGATCATTGACAGAGAGACCACCTGGGTATTCGCTTGTGTGGAAAGCCTCTTGCCTCCTTAGTGTTACCTCCTGTGATGAGTTTGATGGTCCGGTTGCCTGAAGGGGCTGCCCGAAAGTAGGGTCCTGAAAGAAAGAAAGAAGGGTATGCAGGCCTCGTGGCGGCTAAACCGCACTGTAGGCTGCATCGTCGACTCGCCTCCACCTATGCCCATGGTATTTTGAGTGCGTAGTTGTGTACTGTAGGATCTTAAGAAGTAAGTCTAGAGGGGGGGTGATTAGACTACTTGACCAATTAAAAACTATGCCTTTTCCCAATTTTAGTCTTTGGCAGATTTTAGTTATCTTAGCACAAGTCAAGCAATCTTCACACAATTCAAGCAAGCATGCAAAGAGTATATGAGCAGCGGAAAGTAAAGCATGCAACTTGCAAGAATGTAAAGGGAATGGTTTGGAGATTTCAAACGCAATTTGGAGACACGGTGATTTTTGAGCCGTGGTTCCGATAGGTGGTGCAATCGTACATCCACGTTGATGGAGACTTCAACCCACGAAGGGTAACGGTTGCACGAGTCCACGGAGGGCTCCATCAAAGAAGGGTCCACGAAGAAGCAACCTTTTCTATCCCACCATGGCCATCGCCCACGAAGGACTTGCCTCACTAGCGTTAGATCTTCACGAAGTAGGCGATCTCCTTTCCCTAACAAACTCCTTGGTTCAACTCCACAATCTTGTCGGAGGCTCCCAAGTGACACCTAGCCAATCTAGGAGACACCACTCTCCAAGAAGTAACAAATGGTGTGTTGATGATGAACTCCTTGCTCTTGTGCTTAAAATGATAGTCTCCCCAACACTCAACTCTCTCTCATAGGATTTGGATCTGGTGCAAAGAAATTTGAGTGGAAAGCAATTTGGGGAAGGCTAGAGATCAAGATTCATATGGTAGGAATGGAATATCTTGGCCTCAACACATATGTTGGTGGTTCTCTCTCAGAAATGGTAAGTTGGAAGTGTAGGTTTGTTTTGATGGCTCTCTCCACGAATGAAGAGGAAGTGGAGGGGTATATATAGCCTCCACACAAAATCTAACCATTACACACAATTTAACAATCTCGGTGGGACCGAATCAACAAACTCGGTCGGACCGATTTAGCAAATAATGTGACCGTTAGGATTTTTGGTGGGACCGATATGCAACTCGGTGGGACCAATATGGATAGGGTTAGGGCATAACGTAATCTCGGTGAGACCGATTACACAAACTTGGTGGGACCAATTTTGGTAGTAAGCTAACCAGAGAGTTGGTCAGGCAAACTCGGTGAGGCCGATTACTCAAACTCGGTGGGACCGATTTTGGTAATAAGTTAACCAGAGAGTTTGCATTGTAATCTCGGTAGTACCGATTACTCAGTCTCGGTAAGACCAATTTTGGTAATGGACATACACAGAGAGATTACAATCCCATCTTGTTGAGACCGAGATCCGTATCGATGAGACCGATTTGCTTAGGGTTTGTGGCAGTGGCTATGACATCTAAACTCGGTGGCGTCGGATAGAAGGAATCGGTGGGGCCGAGTTCGACTTTAGGTTTAGGTCATATGTGTGGATGTGGGAAAGTAGTTGAGGGCTTTGGAGCATATTACTAAGCACTGTGGAGCAAGAAACTCATTAAGCACCACCTCACCCCTTCTTGATAGTATTGGCTTTTCCTATAGACTCAATGTGATCTTGGATCACTAAAACATAAAATGCAGAGTCTTGATCTTGAAGCTTTAGCCAATCCTTTGTCCTTAGCATCTTGAAGGGGTTCCACATCCTTTAGTCCATGCCACTCCATTGTTGAACTTGTCTGAAATATACTAGGTAAAAGTGTTAGTCCAACAAGAGATATGTTGACATTAATTACCAAAACCACCCAGGGAGCACTTGTGCTTTCAATCTCCCCCTTTTTGGTAATGGATGACAGCATACATCAAAGCTTTAGATAGAGATATAAAGGATAACAAGTAAAGCTTTGGAAAGACATGCAACAAACATAGGCTCCCCCTACATGTATGCAATCATGTGAATATGGAATGTAGAATCATGTGAATGCATGAACATGACAGAGTAGGCAATGTGGTACATGTATCTTGGCCATATGCATCAGAGCGAAGAATATTAAAAAATATGTTCATGCTCAAGAGTCCTTGTTGCAAACAGTATGTACATCAGCAAGAATTCCTCATACCCATGATTGTGATGCATATACTTATCTTGTGGTCTTGAGTATGCTTAGGATGGAATGGACCTGCATAAACAAGGTTAGATAACATAGATACACCTACTAGCGAGAGCAGACAAAAGAAACCACAAGAATACCAAGACTGGGATGACATGTAAAGAGTGAGTACTAGGTACCACATTGGATTAGACATGTCCCCAAAGGTAAAGTTATGCAAAGAATTTAAATGATTTATTTCCCTTAGATGTCTTGCTCCCCCTGAATCTAGCATGGGATACTGGGAGAAGATAGGGAACAGAAAATCAGAGCTCAAGGAAACAAATGAACAGAGCTAATGCAAATAAGCACATATGAACATGTCTTTCCCCTCAAGAAGACATGTGGCATCTCTCCTCTTGAACACCAAGCATCTGGGATCCTTGAGGATTACTTTCTTCTTGAGTATTCTCTCCCCCTGGAGATCTCTCTCTCCCCATGTGGAAGTGATATTCTCTCTCCCTTTGGAAGTGATAAGCTTTGATGTGATCTCTCTAAGTGATAAGCTTTGATGTGATCTCTCTCTCCCCCTTTGACATCAATTTCCAGGGAGGGCCTTCTGGAATTTGTCGTGAATGGGTTTGGTCCTTGAGTCACGGTACAAAGCACTTATAAAAAATGTGATGCTTATAGAGGACAAGATTCATTGAGTGGAGCTGGAACATAAGTAAAAATGAATAAGTGGCAAAATGTTTTTCCTGTTGTGAAGTCGGTGGCACCGAGTGGTATGATTTGGTTGTACCGAGAGGGTTCGTTTGGGCCGAAATCAACAAATCGGTGAAACCGAGTTCATCACAGAGAAAACACTTGTCACCTCAGCTCACTAGACTAGTAAGATCTCACAAAGATTTGCAAGGAATTGGATGCAGGAAATGCAGAACAAATAGAAAAGAAAGGAAATCTAGATGAAGTTTTTTTTGAAAGGGGAAACAAACATGCATGAGACAAATGCAAGAGCACAGAAAAGAACACAAGAGAACTTCATCTAGAGATGGTCGGCGACAAAGTCACCTATGTTAGAGTATATTGACTTAGGAGTCAAGTGAGATCACTTGATCATAGGTCATACTCATCGTTTAAGCTCAAAATGGGGTTACCATTTTTCGTTTAAGCATCTTGATGTATTCACATCTTGTCGAGTTGCTTTAACTCATGTCTCAGAGTAAAGTTTCTCTAAGATGGAATGACATACCTTGGGTGGTGGTGTTGATGATGTAGTTGAACTTGTGTGGGTTGGTCAAGGTTGATGTAGCTCATCAAGAGTTCGGAGCACCACTTGGAATTTGAGTTCATCTTCCCACATGGGTTAGTTCTTGCAAGGAAGAGCACTTGTGTATCCAAAAAGGACAATCATGAAACTCAACATAGAATTTGTCAAAGGATATGTTTGAATGGTTCCGTGCTTCGTTGTCTTCAACCACCATAGTGTAGAGACTTGGTGATGTAGAGATTGCTCAAGATATGAGTAGGTTACAATATCATGGAGTTTGATTCAACCAAGTACCTACATTGGTTAGATAACATGCAAGATGCAAATATATCCAACACATAAGATTTTCATCATAAGAGAAATATCAAGGATTAGTCATAAGCTCATGTCTTGCATGTATCCAATGGAGTTTCTACTCCAAGTTGGAAGCATCAATGATGTTCAATTCTCCTCTCAACCTGCAGAACACTTTCTCATCAAGAGGTTTAGTGAAAATATCTGCTAATTGCTTTTCGGTGCGAACATGCTTAAGATTAATGTCACCCTTAGCAACGTGATCTCGAATGAAATGATGACGAACTTCAATATGCTTAGTTCGAGAGTGTTGCACAGGATTATGAGCAATTTTGATAGCACTTTCATTGTCACAAAGTAATGGAACATGTTTCACATATATCCCATAATATTTAAGAGTTTGGGCCATCCAAAGTAATTGAGCACAACATGAACCAGCGGCAATGTATTCCGCTTCGGCAGTGGATAAGGATACCGAGTTTTGTTTCTTGGAAGACCAAGACACCAGAGATCTACCAAGGAATTGACAAGTACCCGAAGTGGACTTTCTATCAACCTTGTCTCCGGCATAGTCCGAGTCAGAGTAGCCAGCAAGATCGAAAGAGGCCCTCTTAGGATACCAAATGCCAAAATTTGGTGTATGAATTAAGTATCTCACTATCCTTTTCACGGACTTAAGATGACTTTCTTTAGGAGCAGCTTGATATCTTGCACATATGCACACACTTAGCATAATATCGGGACATGAAGCACAAAGGTATAGCAATGAACCAATCATAGAGCGATAAACCTTTTGATCAACCAGTTCACCATCTTTGGTCAAATCAAGATGTCCACTAGTAGGCATGGGTGTAGACATACCTTTGCATTCTTGCATATTGAACTTCTTGAATAAGTCCTTAGTGTACTTCGTTTGTGAGACAAAAGTACCTTCCTTAGTTTTCTTGATTTGCAACCCAAGAAAGAATTTGAGTTCACTCATCATAGACATCTCAAACTTCTCCAACATTAGCTTTCCAAACTTCTCACTAAAATGAGGGTTAGTTGATCCAAATATAATATCATCAACATAAATTTGGCATACAAATAATTCTCCATTAACCCTTTTAGTAAAAAGTGTAGAATCAATTTTTCCAATTTCAAAGCATTTTTCAATAAGGAACCTGGTTAAGCATTTATACCAAGCTCTAGGAGCTTGTTTAAGACCATAAAGAGCTTTGTGAAGTTTGTAGACATGATTGGGTTTCTTAGGATTGATAAAGCCGGGAGGTTGTTTAACATAAACTTCCTCCTCTATTTCACCATTTAGAAAAGCACTTTTAATGTCCATTTGGTACAAGGTGATATCATGGTGATTAGCATAGGCAAGTAAGATGTGAATGGACTCAAGTCTAGCAACGGGAGCATAAGTCTCATCATAGTCCATACCTTCGACTTGTGTGTAACCTTGGGCAATGAGACGTGCTTTGTTGCGAACTACTTGTCCATCTTCATCTTGCTTGTTGCGAAACACCCATTTGGTACCGATGATGTTGTGGTTGTTGTCGGGCTTCTCAACCAATGTCCAAACTTGATTTCTCTCAAAGTTGTGTAGCTCTTCATGCATAGCATTTGTCCAATCCGGATCTTCCAATGCATCTTCAACCTTCATAGGTTCAATGCTAGAGATGAATGAATAGTTTTCACAAAAGTTAGCTAAACGAGTTTTAGAGCGAGTGATTCTCCCTGTTTGGATATCATTGTAGATTTACTCGATGGGATGCAATTCTTGCTCAAACTCGTGAAAGCTTTTCTTGGGTCTTGGTTGAACATCTTCTTCATCTTGTTCTTCTTCTTCTTGGCCTTCTTCATTATTGGCGTTGTTGTTCTCTTGTCGTTGTGGAGAAGGAGGTTGCTGACGTTCTTGATGTACTTCCTCGTTTTCTTCATCTTGGTGTGTCCCACTTGCGGATGCTTCCGTATCAACTCTTGGTTCACCTTGTCATGAAGTAGAAGTTTACACTTGGACGGATGAGGTACTCTCCTTCACCTCCTTTGGACGAATCTTTCCAATAGACAAGTCTTGGATTGCTTCCGAGGGGTCTTTGTCTCCTACATCGATTGGCAATTGCTCTACTTGCGAGCCGTTAGATTCATCAAACTTCACATCTACCATTTCTTCAACCTTTCGGGTGAAATTGTTGTAGACACGGTAAGTGTGAGAGTTTGAGCCATAACCAAGTAGGAAACCTTCATAAGACTTAGGAGAAAATTTAGAACGACGATGCTTATCAAGAATGTAGCACTTTGAGCTGAATACTCGAAAGTATCCAACTTGGGGTTTGTTACCGGTGAGGAGCTTGTATGCCGTCTTGCCGAGTAGATTGTGAAGATACAAGCGATTTGTTGCATGGCAAGCTGTCTCAACCGCTTCTGCCCAAAAGTGCTTCGGCGTCTTGTACTCATCAAGCATCGTTCTCACCATTTCGATGAGAGTTCGGTTCTTCCTCTCAACAACTCCATTTTGTTGAGGTGTGTACGTAGCCGAGAACTCATGTGAAATCCCTTCTTCGTCAAGAAAGGTGTCCAGATTTGTGTTCTTGAAGTCCGTTCCGTTGTCGCTAACCTTCTTGATCTTCACTTCAAATTGATTTTGAGCCTTCCTGGAGAAGTTTTTGAAGATCTTTTGGACCTGCGATTTGTCATCGAGAAAGAACACCCACGTAAACCTTGAAAAATCATCAACTATAACTAGACCAAAAGAATTTCCACCGAGACTTTTGTAAGCATTGGGACCAAAGAGATCCATGTGAAGTAGCTCAAGTGGCCTCCTTGTGGTCATGATGTTCTTCACGGGATGCCTTCCTCCAACCTGTTTACCTGCTTGACAAGCACTGCAAAGTCTATCCTTATCAAATATGACATCATTAACACCAAAGATATGATTCCCTTTAATAAGCTTGTCAAGGTTTCTCATGCCAACGTGACCTAGTCGTCTATGCCATAACCAACCTTTAGAGGATTTAGCAATGAAGAAAGTTCTAGGTTGAGCCTTTTTAGTGAAATCAACAATGTAAAGATCACCTCTACGTATACCGGTAAAGACCATTTTATGATTGTCTCTATGAAACACTTGGCAATCTAATTCAGTAAATAGGACATTGAAACCAAAATCAGCAAGTCTAGATACTGAAAGTAAGTTGTAGCCAAGAGATTCAACGAGCATAACATTCTGAATGGAGCTATCATGTGAGATGGCCACCTTACCGAGGCCAACCACCTTACCCTTCGAGTTGTCACCGAAAGTGACATACTTTCGAGGACCATCATTTTCAGCAAGCTCATGAAACATGTCTTTATCTCTGGTCATGTGATCAGTACATCCACTGTCAAGAACCCATTCCTTTCCTCCTGCCATATATCCCCGAAGATTTGCCATAAGACCAAAGTGTCTCATCGCATCATCAAGATCAAAGTCATCATCATCCTCATCATTGTATCCATGTTCAACATCGTCATGTGGTGGATCAATTCCTAGTGAGAGTGATTCATTAGTATGAGTTTGACAATAATCTCCTCTATGAATTCTAGTAGCTTCGGAAATAATATCGCTAATAATTCCAACATTTCCTTTGGCACGCATAAGATTTGTAAGTTCAAATAGATAGTTGCCAAACATAGGACCATTGGAATTCATCTTACTCAAGGCAATAGACTTATGAATAATTTCATCCAGATTTTTCAAGGAATAAGTAGGAAATCATTCTTCAAGAAATTTCCATATAGTGTAGGCACACTCAAGAGTAGGCAGTTTTCTAATCAAGTTTCTAGACAAGCCTCTAGTAATAAGATTAACAGTTCTAACATTCCTAATCATGTCAATAGACTCATCAAGGGTAGGATGCATAGGATCAACATAAGGAGCACACGTACTAGCAATGTACTTGTTCAAATGATATTGATTGAAAATTACAAGCATCTCATTTTCCACTCATGAAAATTCTCTCCATCAAGTATAGGCACTCTATGACTAAGACTCCCCAAAGTAGACTCATCCATCTTCCTCCAATGGTGATTAAACCAAAGCAATGGAGATCAATGCTCCGATACCACTTGTAGGATCTTGAGAAGTAAGTCTAGAGGGGGTGATTAGACTACTTGACCAATTAAAAACTATGCCTTTTCCCAATTTTAGTCTTTGGCAGATTTTAGTTATCTTAGCACAAGTCAAGCAATCTTCACACAATTCAAGCAAGCATGCAAAGAGTATATGAGCAGCGGAAAGTAAAGGGAAGGGTTTGGAGATTTCAAACGCAATTTGGAGACACGGTGATTTTTGAGCCATGGTTCCGATAGGTGGTGCTATCGTACATCCATGTTGATGGAGACTTCAACCCACGAAGGGTAACGGTTGCGCGAGTCCACGGAGGGCTCCACCCAAGAAGGGTCCACGAAGAAGCAACCTTGTCTATCCCACTATGGCCGTCGCCCACGAAGGACTTGCCTCACTAGCGGTAGATCTTCACGAAGTAGGCGATCTCCTTGCCCTTAAAAACTCCTTGGTTCAACTCCACAATCTTGTTTGAGTCTCCCAAGTGACACCTAGACAATCTAGGAGACACCACTCTCCAAGAAGTAACAAATGGTGTGTTGATGATGAACTCCTTGCTCTTGTGCATCAAATGATAGTTTCCCCAACACTCAAATCTCTCTCATAGGATTTGGATCTGGTGGAAAGAAGATTTGAGTGGAAAGCAACTTGGGGAAGGCTAGAGATCAAGATTCATATGGTAGGAATGGAATATCTTGGCCTCAACACATGAGTAGGTGGTTCTCTCTCAGAAATGGTAAGTTGGAAGTGTAGGTTTGTTTTGATGGCTCTCTCCATGAATGAAGAGGAGGTGGAGGGGTATATATAGCCCCCACACAAAATCTAACCATTACACACAATTTACCAATCTCGGTGGGACTGAGTCAACAAACTCGGTCGGACCGATTTAGCAAATAATGTGACCGATAGGATTTTCGGTGGGACCGATATGGTTAGGGTTAGGGCATAATGTAATCTCGATGAGACCGATTACACAAACTCGGTTGGACCGATTTTGGTAGTAAGCTAACCAGAGAGTTGGTCACGCCAACTCGGTGAGACCGATTACTCAAACTCGGTCAGACCGATTTTGGTAATAAGTTAACCAGAGAGTTTGCATTGTAATCTTGGTAGTACCGATTACTCAATCTCGGTAAGACCGATTTTGATAATGGACATACACAGAGAGATTACAATCCAATCTCGGTGAGACCGAGATCCCTATCGGTGAGACCGATTTGCTTAGGGTTTGTGGCAGTGGCTATGACATCTAAACTCGGTGGCGCCGGATAGAAAGAATAGATGGGGCCGAGTTTGACTTTAGGTTTAGGTCATATGTGTGGATGTGGGAAAGTAGTTGAGGGCTTTGGATCATATCACTAAGCACTATGGAGCAAGAAACTCATTAAACAACACCTCATCCCTTCTTGATAGTATTGGCTTTTGCTATAGACTCAATGCGATCTTGGATCACTAAAACATAAAATGCAGAGTCTTGATCTTGAAGCTTTAGCCAATCCTTTGTCCTTAGCATCTTGAAGGGGTTCCACATCCTTTAGTCCATGCCACTCCATTATTTAACTTGTCTGAAATATACTAGGTAAAAGTGTTAGTCCAACTAGAGATATGTTGACATTAATTACCAAAACCACCCAGGGAGCACTTGTGCTTTCATGTACTCGTGCACAAATGCTGCCTGAATGGGGCTGGGCGGAGGCCGGATTGCTAATCGAGCTCTTGGCGTGCCTGACGATCCTGTTGTAGGGTGCTCCGGACTCGCTTGACGGTGTTCTGGGTTGTCATTGACGAATGGGCTGTCTGTCGAAGAAGGCTGCTTTGTACTTCTGCCGCAAGGGTCGAAGTGTGCTCTTCCGTATGGAGGGAGCGGTCTGTGTTTCCATTGACTGTTATAACCCCGCGAGGTCCTGGCATCTTGAGCTTAAGGTATGCATATTGAGGTAACGCATTGAATCGAGCAAACGCGGTTCGTCCAAGTAGTGCATGATAGCCACTATCGAAAGGGACGATATCGAAGATTAATTGCTCGCTTCAGAAGTTATCTGGAGATCTGAAGAACACTTACAGTGTTATTGACCCCGTATAGCAGGCCTCCACCCCCTGGAATCACACCTTTAAAGGTGGTTTTGGTGGGTTTCTTCCGTGAGGGGTCGATGCCCATTTTGTGCACTGTGTCCTGATAAAGCAGGTTCAGGCTACTGCCACCGTCCATAAGGACTCGCGTGAGATGAAATCCGTTAATGATTGGGTCAAGGACCAATGCGGCTGAGCCGCCGTGATGGATGCTGGTAGGATGGTCCCTACGATCGAAGGTGATCGGACAGGATGACCATGGGTTGAACTTTGGGGCGATTGGCTCCATCGCATAGACGTCCCTAAGTGCACGCTTTCGTTCCCGTTTGGGAATGTGGGTGGCATAGATCATGTTTACCGTTTTCACCTAGGGGGGATTTCTTATGTCCCCCAGTGTTCGGTCTCCGGGGCTCCTCGTCATCATCGCTGTGCAGCCCCTTGTCTTTGTTTTCAGTATTCAACTTGCCGGCCTGTTTAAACACCCAGCAATCTATGTTAGTGTGATTGGCTGGTTTGTCGGGGGTGCTGTGAATCTGGCACGAGCGGTCGAGTATGTGGTCCAGACTGGACGATCTCGGATTGTTTCTTTTGAACGGCTTTTTCCATTGACCGGATTTTGAGTTGCTGAATCTGGCATTAACTGCCGTATCTTCGGTGTTGTCACCATTATTCCGACGCTTATGTCTATTGTGCCATTGCTTTCCGTTACTGTCGCGGACATCTGAAGTGCCGGAGTTTCTTGGCGTGGTGCTACTGCGAGCCAGTCAGCTATCCTCGCCCACGCAAAAGCGGGTCATGAGTGTCGTGAGGGCCGCCATGGACTTTGGTTTTTCTTGGTCGAGGTGTCGGGCGAGCCACTCGTCGTGGATATTATGCTTAAAGGCCGCCAGGACCTCGGCGTCCGGACAATCGACAATTTGGTTCTTTTTAGTTAGGAACCGAGTCCAGAATTTCCTGGCTCACTCTCCAGGTTGTTGGGTAATGTGACTTAAGTCATCAGCATCCGGTGGTCGCATGTAAGTGCCTTGGAAGTTGTCGAGGAATGGGTCCTCAAGATTTTCCCAACACCGACGAAGTTCACTAGCAGGCTATTCAGCCAATGTCTGGCTGGTCCTTTAAGCTTAAGGGGGAGATACTTGATGGCATGTAGATCATCACTGCGACCCATGTGAATGTGGAGAAGGAAATCTTCGATCCATACTGCGGGGTCTGTTGTGCCATCGTATGATTCGATGTTGACGGGTTTAAACACTTCTAGGAATTCATGATCCATTACTTCATCAGTGAAGGAGAGGGGGTGTGCGGCGCCTCTGTGACGGACTATGTCATGACGCAGTCCGACTAAGTCTGGTCAGTTATGTTCGGCCCGGCCGGACTTATTATTAGTATATCCGGCATGACGGTCATTGTCATGTGCTGTGGCGCGCCCCCGTGATCCGTAGATCGATCTTGGTTGTCATGCGTTGTTTTCCAATATGTCTTGCAGGTCCTACGTATTGCCCCGAGCCGTAGTGAACTGGCGTGGGGGTGCGGGCTGGTATTCGGTCTGATACGCCGTTTTCTCCTGGCCACGAGGTGGCCGGTCAGCCTCGTCTTGTGCTGGTAGTGTTGGCTCTACGGCCTCCTCCTCTAGTTGAGGTAGCAACTTGTGCTTTGGGTAACCCTTGGTGGGGGGCTCGAGTCCGTATTCCTCGGCCGCCAGGACCTCGGTCCATCTGTCTGCGAGCAGATCTTGATCAGCTTGGAGCTGCTGCTGCTTATTTTTCAGGCTTCTTGCAGTGGCTATAAGCCGGCGCTTAAAGTGCTCCTGCTCTATTGGATCTTCGGGTACGCCGAATTCATCATCGCCGAGGCTCACCTCGTCTTCGGAGGGAGGCACATAGTTGTCATCCTCCACGTATCCGTCCGTCGCCTGTTCCTCTGGGCTGACCTGCCCGTGTTCCTGTTCGGTCTGTTCAAAGGTAGGCTGATCAGGATTGTATTCCTCTTCGGCACCATCTGGGTTGTTTTCTTCTCCTGTGTCAGTATTGCTATGGTGTGGTTAGAGCGGCGCTGATGACGCCCATGCTTTGGTTTCTTCCCTAAGGGGTTATCTTCTGTTGCCTCATCGCCATTGTTTTCTTTGGGGTGTCCACCATATATATATATATATATATATATATATATATATATATATATATATATATATATATATATATATCATACGAAGAGGTGGTTGTCCAGTGCCCTATGGGCGGTGGTTCCTGTTGTTCTCCTACATCGTCGTCTATACCGTCGATGTCTTCGGAGTCGAAGTTAAGTACGTCGTTCAAATCACCGTCAGTGGATATTAAGTGGGTGGTGGCTGGGTAACAAATTTCTTCGTCGCCTGCTTCCCACTCGAGCCAGACATAGTTCGGCCAGGAATCTCCTGACAGAGAGAGATACCTTAATGAATTTAGCACATCGCCAAACAGGGAGTGCTGAAAGATATCCATGGCGGTGAAGTCCATTACTGGAGCCCAATCGGACTCGATGGGCCCAGGCACGCGCGGTTCGGAACCCACATCCGGACACAGGTCCGGGGGTCCTGTGACGCAGATTCCCTTAACGGTGGAGTCTGTGTTGAGCTCTACCGCTAAAGAGTATGCGGCCTCCGTGGCGGGGTCCATCCACCCGTTCTCGGATGACGTGATCTGCCCCGGATTTAGGTCCGGAGCAGCTGCAGGGGCGATATCCCGAATACTGTCCGATAGCAGATTTAAGTCGTGCTCGTCATGACTGTTCGGCACTCCTGATATAGGCCCGAATCCGCCGAAGATCAAGTCTCCGCAGATATCGGCCATGTAATTCAAGTTGCCGAACCTGACCTGATGGCCAAGGGCATAGCTGTCGATCTGCTCCAGATGGCCAAGCGAGTTGGCCCATAGTGTGAAGCTGCCGAACATGAAGATCTGTCCGGGGAGAAAAGTCTCGCCGTGGACTGCGTTCTTGAAGGTTGAGGGAGCCGTCGAGCCTTAAAACGACGACATAGAGGAACTCTCAATGAAAGCACCAATGTCGGTGTCAAAGCCGGTGGATCTCGGGTAGGGGGTTCCGAACTATGCATCTAAGGCTAATGGTGACAGGAGACTGGGGACACGATGTTTACCCAGGTTCGGGCCCTCTCGATGGAGGTAATCCCCTACTTCGTGCTTGATTGATCTTGATGATATGAGTATTACAAGAGTTGATCTACCACGAGATCGTAGAGGCTAAACCCTAGAAGCTAGCCTATGATTATGATTGTTGTTGTCCTCAGAATAAACTCTCCGGTTTATATAGACATCGGAGGGGGCTAGGGTTACACAGAGTCGGTTACAGAGAAGGAGATCTATCATCCGAATCGCCAAGCTTGCCTTCCTCGCAAAGGAGAGTCCCATCCGGGCACGAGACGAAGTCTTCAATCTTGTATCTTCATAGTTCAACAGTCCGGTCAAAGTATATAGTCCAACTATCCGGATACCCCCTTATCCAGGACTCCCTCAGCAGCGTCAGTGAACCACGTCCTAGATATGTGGAGGACTTTATTGCTGAGACTACTATGGGAGAAGAGCGAGGAGTGTCGGAAGCAAGAGTGGCTAGTTTACATTTTCCTATTTTATGCCATTATTCATTATTTGCGGAGAGATGTTTGATTGGCCGTGGGGAGAGTGGAGGCCTTAGTGCCCCTGACCTTGTCATTTTACGCCATGCTCTATATACTGATAGAACTTTTAGTCTCAGTGTTATGGTTGCTCAACGGTTTAGCTTAAACCATTTGATGGGTCCTATTTTCGGAGGTATATATGCTTCTCATTTAGCTAAACATTTTGAGATACTCATTATGATTGATGAGAAAGAGGAGATGCTGCTACCCACTAGATATTTGGACTATAATAGTATGGTAGTGCATGTATTTATTACGAAGGATACGAGAAAGAGTCTTCTCTACAACTTAGTATTTAGTTAGGGTACTTGTGATACTATTGCTCTACCTGCTTCTTCCTTGTTCGATATTTAGTCAAGCAGGTACACTATTATGCCCGAGGACATCTACAGATTTTGGGGTCTATCACAACCCCCGGTACCTGAGCCAGCACCAGTTCCTGACCCGTATCAGGAGCCTGTTTATCAGTGGGAGCCATAGGAGCTCGCCAACCAGTGGAACCCTCAGGACCCTCTGGAGTATCAAGGAGAGGGTTATTTCGAGTCGTGGCCCTAGACCAACTTAGGCCAAAAGCCTAAGCTTTGGGGAGTATGTATTTATCATTGACATTACATTCATGTTCACACACTCACTCCAGCTGTCGGTGTTCATACTTTTTCATTGTATTATCCGTGCTAGTTTATTTCTTTTTCTCGCTTTCTTCTTCTATGTTTGGAAAACTTTGAGAAAAATCCAAAAAAAAATTGTAGCTTTTTTTTGTTATTTAGTAGTACTATTTAAAGAAAACCCAAAAAGATTTATCGTTCTTCTTTTGCTTGTTGGGAGCTTTCCCGTGTGAATAGTTTCTCTCGTTCTTGTTTTACTTTCTTCAGAAAAAACAAAAACTCCAAAAATATTTCAGTCTGTTTCTTTGAAATTCTTTTTCATTCCTTTGGGTCGAGAGGAAAAGACCATGATGAGAATGATGAGTGGATCTCTTATGCATTATTGTTGATCTAACAAAGAGCCCATATTACCTTGTCTTCTCCTTTAAATAAATGTTTGCAGATTCCAGCTTAGTCCAATGCACGTGCACTATTATTACTATTCACACCGTTCGGTCGTGCAAGTGAAAGGCAATAATGTCGAGTTCACGCATGTAGTTGAAACAAAATCAACATAGCCTCCATGATATTTATGTTCATGATGATTTATATCCTACTCATGCTTGCACTCAATGTTGGTTAATCTCAATGCATGTTTATGACCGTTGTCACTCTCTAGTTGATCGCTGCTCAATCTTTTGCTAGCCTTCAATTGTACTAAGCGGGAATACTGCTTGTGCATCCACTTCCATAAACCAAATTTGTCCTATATGAGTCCACCATACCTACCTATATGCGGTATTTACCTGCCGTTCCAAGTAAAGTTGCATGTGCCAAACTCTAAACCTTCAAATGATAATCTGTTTTTTATGCCTGAATCTCTCATGTAGCGACTGGGAGCTGTCAGTATCGTCCATACTAGGTGGGTTATTCTCAAGATGAGTGTTGATTCACATTTTATTCACGAGAAAGTGGCTGGTAATCAGGATGCCCAGTTCCATGATCAAAAACAAAATCGCAATTAATTAAACAAAACTCCCCCATAATAGTTGTTTGTATGGATGTTACCCGTTGTTCCGGACCAGCCATGGAGTGTGCTTGTTGGTGGAGGGGGAGTAAAAACATTACCATTCTGTTTGGGAACCGCCTATAATGTATCTAGCATGGGAAATACCGAGATCTATTGGTCGTTATGTTGACAATGAAAGCATACCGCTCAAAATATAATTCATCTCTATTTTAAAACTCGAGCTCTGGCACCTCTGCAAATCCATGCTTCCCTCTGCAAATGACCTATATATTTACTTTTATTGTTGAGTCATCATCCTCTTATAAATGGCACCAGTTAGAGAGCACCACTGTCATTTGTATGCATTATTATTAATTGATATTGAGTATGATTGTGATTGTATCTCTTTTAGCATGAATTATAATATCTAGTCAGTCCTTGATCTTAAGGGGTGCTCTGCATTTATGTTTTGCGGTCTCAGAAAGGGCTTGCGAGATACCATTTTGTTATATCATATCATGATTGTTTTGAAGAAGTGTTGTCATTCGAGATTCATTATTATTGCTTGCTGGTTGATTATGCCATTGACATGAGTAAACGTGAGACCTAAGTGTTATTGTGAATATGGTTAGTTCACGGTCTTTGCTGAAAACCTGAATGCTGGCTATACACATTTGCAACAACAAGATCAAATAGAGTTTGTAAAAGTTTTTCTTTATCACTTTCAGTTTATCAACTGAATTGCTTGAGGACAAGCAATGGGTTAAGCTTGGGGGAGTTGATACATCTCCATAGTATCTACTTTTCCAAACTCTTTTGCCCTTGTTTTGGACTCTAATTTGCATGATTTGAATGGAACTAACCCGGACTGATGATGTTTTCAGCAGAATTGCCATGGTGTTATTTTTGTGCAGAAATAAAAGTTCTCGGATTGACCTGAAAATTTACGGAGAATACTTTTGGAATTAATAAAAAATATTGGCGAAAGAATCAACTAGAGGGGACCCACCAGGTGACCACAAGGGTGGGGGCGCACCCTACCCCCTGGACGCGCCCCCTGGCTTGTGGGTCCCACGAAGCTCAAGCGACCTCAACTCCAACTTCATATATTCACTTTCGCGTAGAAAAAAATCAGAGAGAAGGATTCATCGTGTTTTGCGATACGGAGCAGCCGCCGCCTCCTGTTCTTCATTGGGAGGGCTGATCTGGAGTTCGTTCGGGGCTCCGGAGAGGGGGGGTCCGTCGCCATCATCATCACCAACCTTCCTCCATAACCAATTTCATGATGCCCACCGCCGTGTGTGAGTAATCCTATCGTAGGCTTGCTGGATGGTTATGGGTTGGATGAGATTTATCATGTAATCAAGTTAGTTTTGTTAGCATTTGATCCCTAGTATCCACTATGTTCTGAGATTGATGTTGCTATAACTTTCTGTGTTTAATGCTTCTCACTAGGGCCCGAGTGCCATGATTTTAGATCTGAACCTATTATGTTTTCATGAATATATTTGTGTTCTTGGTCCTAGCTTGCAAATTGTAGACACCTATTACGAGTTACGATCCGCATACCCCAAGGTGACAATAATTGGGATTCTTTCCGGTGATTACCGTAGTTTGAGGAGTTCATGTATTCACTAAGTGCTAATGCTTTGGTCTGCTTCTCTATTAAAAGGAGGCCTTAATATCCGTTAGTTTCCATTAGGACCCCACTGCCACGGGAGGGTAGGACAAAAGATGGCATGCAAGTTCTTTTCCATAAGAACATATGACTATATTCGGAATACATGCCTACATTATATTGATGAATTGGAGCTAGTTTTGTGTCACCCTAGATTATAACTGTTGCATGATGAAAGCCATCTGACATAATTATCCATCACTGATCCATTGCGTACGAGCTTTTCACATATTGATCTTTGCTAAGTTACTTTGCCGTTTCCACTGTTACAATTGCTACAAAACTGCTATTGTTACTTTTGCCACCGTTACCGTTACTTCCATACTACTTTGCTACTAAATACTTGCTACCTATTGAGCTTGCGTTGGTTTTCCCTTGAAGAGGAAAGGGTGATGCAGCAAAGTAGCGTAAGTATTTCCCTCAGTTTTGAGAACCAACGCAAAAGTCACAGAATACCTGCACAAACAATCAAGAACTTGCAACCAACGCTATAAAGGGATTGTCAATCCCTTCACGGTCACTCGCAAAAGGTGAGATCTAATAGAGATAGATAATAGGTAAAGTAAATATTTTTGGTATTTTCGGGTGTATAGATTGGAAAGTAAAGATTGCAAAATAGTAGATCAGAAACTAGCAAGATGTAAACGAGATTCAATAATATGGAAAAGAGACCCGAGGGCCATAGGTTTCACTAGTGGCTTCTCTCGAGATAGCATCTATTACGGTGGGTGAACAAATTACTTCCGAGCAATTGATATCTAAGGCAATGATCATGAACATAGGCATCACATCCGTGTCAAGTAGATCGAAACGATTATGCATCTACTACTATTACTCCACACATCGACCGCTATCCAACATGCATCTAGAGTATTAAGTTCATAAAGAACAAAGTAACACATTAAGCAAGATTACATGATGTAGAGGAATTAACTCAAGCAATATGATGGAAACCCCATCTTTTTTTCCTCGATGGAAACAATACAGTATGTGCCTTGCTGCCCTACTGTCACTAGGAAAGGACACCGCAAGATTGAACCCAAAGCTAAGCACTTCTCCTATTGCAAGAAAGATCAATCTAGTAGGCCAAACTAAACAGAAAATTTGAAGAGACTTGCAAATATATCAAATCATGCATATATGAGTTCAGAGAAGAACCAAATAATATTCATAGATAATCTGATCATAAATCCACAATTCATCAGATCTCAGCAAAAACACCGCAAAAGAGTATTACATCAAATAGATCTCCATTAACATCAAGGAGAACTTTGTATTGAGAATCAAAGAGAGAGAAGAAGCCATCTAGCTAATAACTATGGACCCAAAGATCTGTGGTAAACTACTCACACTTCATCGGAGAGGTAATGGTGTTGATGTAGAAGCCCTCCATGATCGAATCCCCCTCCGGCAGGACGCCGGAAAAGGCCCCAAGATGGGATCTGACGGGTACAGAAGGTTGCGGCGGTGGAAAAGTGACTTGTGGTGCTCTCGGTTTTTTCAAGGGTATATGTGTATATATAGGCGAAGGAACTAGGTCATGAGAGCTACGAGGGGCCCATGAGGGTGGGGGCTTGCCCTACCCCCCTGGGCGCGCCCTCCTGCCTCATGGGCGCCTTGTTGCCTCTCCGACTTCATCTCCAAGTCTTCTGGTTTGCGTTCGGTCCAAGAAATATCATCGCGAAGGTTTCATTTTGTTTGGACTACGTTTGGTATTCCTTTTCTATGGAACTCTGAAATAGGCAAAAAAAACTGGTACTCGGCCCTCGGTTAATAGGTTAGTCCCAAAAATAATATAGAAGAGCATATTAAAGCCCATTAAACATCCAAAACAGATAATATAATAGCATGGAACAATCAAAAATTATAGATACGTTGGAGACGTATCAAGAATCCCCAAGCTTAATTCCTGCTCGTCCTTGAGTAGGTAAATGATAAAAACAGAATTTTTGATGTGGAATGCTATCTAACATATTTATCAATATAATTTTCTTTATTATGGCATGAATGTTCAGATCCGAAAGATTCAAAACAAAAGTTTAATATTGACAAAAAAACAATAATAGTTCAAGCATACTAACAAAGCAATCATGTCTTCTCAAAATAACAAGGCCAAAGAAAGCTATCCCTACAAAATCATATAGTCTGGCTATGCGCTATCTTCATCACAGAAAATATTTAAATCATGCATAACCCCGGTTCAAGCCAAGCAATTGTTTCAACTTTCACGCAATACATGAGCGTGAGCCATGGACATATCACTATAGGTGGAATAGAATGGTGGTTGTTGCTAACTCTTGAGCATGCGTTGTATTTTCCCTTGAAGAGGAAAGGGTGATGCAGCAAAGTAGCGTAAGTATTCCCCTCACTTTTTGAGAACCAAGGTATCAATCCAGTAGCAGGCTCCTCACCAATCCCTCACACCTAGACAAACAAACAAGAACCTCACAACCAACACATAAAGGGGTTGTCAATTCCTTCACGGCCACTTGCGAAAGTGAGATCTGATAGAGATAATATGATAAGATAAATATTTTCGGTATTTTTATGATATAGATTGAAAAGTACAGATTGCAAAATAAACTAGATTGGAAACTTATATGATAGAGAATAGACCCGGGGGCCGTAGGTTTCACTAGTGGCTTCTCTCAAGATAGCATAATTATTACGGTGGGTGAACAAATTACTGTCGAGCAATTGATAGAAAAGTGCATAGTTATGAGAATATCTAGGCATGATCATGTATATAGGCATCACATCCGCAACAAGTAGATTGACTCCTGCCTGCATCTACTACTATTACTCCACACATCGACCGCTATCCAACATGCATCTAGAGAATTAAGTTCATAAGAACAGAGTAACGCATTAAGCAAAATGACATGATGTAGAGGGATAAACTCAAGCAATATGATGTAAACCCCATCTTTTTATCCTCGATGGCAACAATACAATACGTGCCTTGCTGCCCCTGCTGTCACTGGGAAAGGACACCGCAAGATTGAACTCAAAGCTAAGCACTTCTCCCATTGCAAGAAAGATCCATCTAGTAGGCCAAACCAAACTGATAATTCGAAGAGACTCGCAAAGATAACCAATCATACAAAGAATTCAGAGGAGATTCAAATATTAATCATAGATAAACTTTATCATAAACCCACAATTCATCGGATCTCGACAAACACACCGCAAAAAGAGTTACATCGAATAGATCTCCAAGAAGATCGAGGAGAACTTTGTGTTGAGATTCAAGCAGAGAGAAGAATCCATCTAGCTAATAACTATGGACCCGAAGGTCTGTGGTAATCTACTCACAACTCATCGGAGAGGCCTTGGTGATGAGGTAGAGGCCCTCCATGATCGATTCCCCCTCCGGCGGGGTGCCGGAAAAGGCTCCAAGATGGGATCTCACAGGTACAGAAGGTTGCGGCGGTGGAAATAGTTTTTCGTGGTGCTCCTGGATGGTTTCGGGGTACGTAGATATATATAGGCGAAGGATGTAGGTCAGGGGAGCCACGAGGGGCCCACGAGGCAGGGGGCGCCCCCCCTGGGGCGCGCCCTACACCCTCGTGGCCGCCTCGGCTACTTCTTGACGTCCACTCCAAGTCTCCTGGATTGCGTTTGTTCCAAAAAGATCGCTCCCGAAGGTTTCATGCCGTTTGGACTCCGTTCAATATTCCTTTTCTGCGAAACACTGAAATAGGAAAAAATAGCAATTCGGGTTGGGCCTCCGGTTAGTAGGTTAGTCCCAAAAATGATATAAAAGTGTATAGTAAATCCCATAAACATCCAAAACGGGTAATATAATAGCATGGAACAATAAAAAATTTATAGATACGTTGGAGACGTATCAAGCATCCCCAAGCTTAATTCCTGCTCGTCCTCGAGTCGGTAATGATAAAAACAGAATTTTTGATGTGGAATGCTACCTAGCATATTTGTAAATGTATTTTTCTTTATTGTGGCATGAATGTTCATATCTAAATGATTCAAGATAAAAGTTCATATTGACATGAAAACAATAATATTTCAAGCATACTAAGAAAGCAATCATGTCTTCTCAAAATAACATGGCTAAAGAAAGCTATCCCTACAAAATCATATACTCTGGCTATGCTCTATCCTCATCACACAAAATATTTAAATCATGCATAACCCCGATGACAAGCCAAGCAATTGTTTCATACTTTAGTGTTCTCAAACTTTTTCAACTTTCACGCAATACATGAGCGTGAGCCATGGACATAACACTATATGTGGAATAGAATGGTGGTTGTGGAGAAGACAAAAAAGGAGAAGATAGTCTCACATCAACTAGGCGTATGAACGGGCTATGGAGATTCCCATTAATAGATATCAATGTGAGTGAGTAGAGATTGCCATGCAATGGATGCACTACAGCTATAAGTGTATGGAAGCTCATCAAAAGAAACTAAGTGGGTGTGCATCCGACTCGCTTGCTCACGAAGACCTAGGGCATTTTAAGGAAGCCCATTATTGGAATATACAAGCCAAGTTCTATAATGTAAATTCCCACTAGTATATGAAAGTGACAACATAGGAGACTCTCTATCATGAAGATCATGGTGCTACTTTGAAGCACAAGTGTGGAAAATGATAGTAGCATTGTCCCTTCCCTCATTTTCTCTCATTTTTTTATTTTATTTTATTTTGGTGGGCTTCTTTGGCCTATTTTTTTTATTTGGGCTTCTTTGGCCTCTTTTATTTTTCATAAAGTCCGGAGTCTCATCCTGACTTGTGGGTGAATCATAGTCTCTATCATCCTTTCCTCACTTGGGACAATGCTCTAATAATGAAGATCATCACACTTTTATTTACTTACAACTCAAGAACTACAACTCAATACTTAGAACAAAATATGACTCTATGTGGATGCCTCCGGCGGTGTACCGGGATATGCAATCAATCAAAAGTGACATGTATGAAATAATTATGAAGGTGGCTTTGCCACAAATACAATGTCAACTATATGATCATGCAAAAGCAATATGACAATGATGGAACATGTCATAATAAACGGAACGGTGGAAAGTTGCATGGCAATATATCTCGGAATGGCTATGGAAATGCCATAATAGGTAGGTATGGTGGCTGTTTTGAGGAAGGTATATGGTGGGTGTATGGTACCGGCGAAAGTTGCGCGGCACAAGAGAGGCTAGCAATAGTGGAAGGGTGAGAGTGCGTATAATCCATGGACTCAACATTAGTCATAAAGAACTCATATACTTATTGCAAAAACCTACAAGTTATTGAAACAAAGTACTACGTGCATGCTCCTAGGGGGATAGATTGGTAGGAAAATACCATCGCTCGTCCCCGACCGCCACTCATAAGGAAGAAAATCAAAAAATAAATCATGCTCCAACTTCATCAAATAACGGTTCGCCATACGTGCATGCTACGGGAATCACAAACTTCAACACAAGTATTCCTCAAATTCACAATTACTCTACTAGCATGACTCTAATATTACCACCTTTATATCTCAAAACAATTATCAAGCATCAAGTTGATCATAGTATTCAATTCACTTCCTATGATAGTTATTATTATACCCAACTTGGATGCCCATCATTCTAGGACCAATTTTATAACCATAGAAAATACCATGCTGTTCTGAGAGACTCTCAAAATAATATAAGTTAAGCATGAGAGATCAACAATTTCTACAAAATAAAACCATTGCCATGCTCTAAAAATATATAAGTGAAGCACTAGAGCGAAACTGTCTAGCTCAAAAGATATAAGTGAAGCACATAGAGTATTCTAATAAATTCCGAATCATGTGTGTCTCTCCCAAAAGGTGTGTACAGCAAGGATGATTGTGGTAAACTAAAAATCAAAGACTCATATCATACAAGACACTCCAAGCAAAACACATATCATATAGCTCCAAGTAAAGTTACCGATAGACGAAGACGAAAGAGGGGATGCCTTCCGGGGCATCCCCTAGCTTAGGCTTTTGGTTGTCCTTGAATTATCTTGGCGTTCCATGGGCATCCCCAATCTTAGGCTATTGCCACTCCTCATTCCATAGTCCATCAAATCTTTACCCAAAACTTGAAAACCTCACAACACAAAACTCAACAGGAAATCTCATGAGCTCCGTTAGTGCAAGAAAGAAAAACCACGTCTTGAGGTAATGTAATGAACTCATTATTTATTTATATTAGTTTTAAACCTACTGTATTCCAACTTCTCTATGGTTCATACCCCCGATACTAGCCATAGATTCATCAAAATAAGCAAACAACACACGAAAAACAGAATCTGTCAAAAATAGAACAGTCTGTAGCAATATGTAAATTCCGAATACTTCTGGAACTCTAAAAATCCTACAAAAATAGGAAGTCCTGAGCAATTTGTATATTGATCTACTTAAAAAATAATCAACTCAAAAGCACGTTTCTGTGCTTTATTAGATTTTTTCTCATGAGCGCAAAAGTTTCTGTTTTTCAGCAAGATCAAATTAAGTTTCACCCAAGATGATCCTATAGGTTCTACTTGGCACAAACACTAATTAAAACATCAAACCACATCTAAACAGAGGCTAGATGAATTATTTATTGAATAACATCAAGGAAAAATATTGGGTTGTCTCCCAACAAGCGCTTTTCTTTAAAGCCTTTTTAGCTAGGCATTGAGATTTTAATGATGCTCACATAAAAGACAAGAATTGAAGCATAAAGAGAGCATCATAAAACACGTGACAAACGCATCTAAGTCTAACATACTTCCTATGCATAGGCATATTATAAGCAAACAAATTTGAAGGCAAGCAAAAACTAGCATATGCAAGGAAGAAGAAAGAGTCGATAGCAATCTCAACATGACGAGAGGTAATTTAGTAAGATAAAAATTTCTACGACCATATTTTCCTCTCTAATAATAATTACATGTAGAATCATAGGAAAATTCAACAAAATAGCTATCACATAAAATATTTTCAACACGATCCACATGCATGCAAAGTTCAAACTCTTCCAAAATAGTGGGATCAACATTAACTAAAGTCATGACCTCTGCAAACCCACTTTTTTCAAAAATTTCATAAGATTGAACATTCTCTAAACATGTGGGATCTAAAGTTGACACTCTTCCAAACCCACTTTCAATATTATTGCAAACACTATTATCAATCTCATATTCATCATGGGGCTTAAACAAATTTTCAAGATCATAAGAAGAGTCACCCCAATCATGATCATTGCAACAAGTAGTAGACGTAGCAAAACTAGCATCCCCAAGCTTAGGGTTTTGGATATTATTAGCACAATTGACATCAAGAGAATTTAAAATAAAGTCATTTCAATCATGCTTTTTATTAAAGGAGCTATCATGAATCTCTTCATAAATTTCTTCATCACAATTTTCAGATTCACGGATTTCAAGCAAAGCTTCATAAAAATAATCTAGTGCACAAAAATCATTAGCAATTGGTTCATCATAATTGGATCTGTTCAAAAGATTAGCAAGCAGATGAGGATCCATAGATCTTAGGTTCACTGTTTAGCAATAAATAAACAACTATTTCAACCAAACGAGCAAATGAGCCAAGTAAGACATCAAAACAAACGAAAAGACGAACAGAAGAAGGGCGAATAAAACGGCAAGGGTGAAGTGGGGGAGACGAAAACGAGAGGCAAATGGCAAATAATGTAATGCGAGGGATAAGGGTTTGTGATGGGTACTTGGTATGTCTTGACTTGAACGAAGACCTCCCTGGCAACAGCGCCAGAAATCCTTCTTGCTACCTCTTGAGCATGCGTTGGTTTTTCCCTTGAATAGGAAAGGGTGATGCAGCAAAGTAGCGTAAGTATTTCCCTCAGTTTTTGAGAACCAAGGTATCAATCCAGTAGGAGGCTCCTCACAAGTCCCTCGCACCTACACAAACAAACAAGAACCTCGCAACCAACGTGATAAAGGGGTTGTCAATCCCTTCACGGCCACTTACGAAAGTGAGATCTGATAGAGATAATATGATAAGATAAATATTTTTGGTATTTTTATGATATAGATTGAAAAGTAAAGACTGCAAAATGAAGTAGATTGGAAACTTATATGATAGAGAATAGACCCGGGGGGCATAGGTTTCACTAGTGGCTTCTCTCAAGATAGCATAATTATTACGGTGGGTGAACAAATTACTGTCGAGCAATTGATAGAAAAGTGCATAGTTATGAGAATATCTAGGCATGATCATGTATATAGGCATCACGTCGGCAACAAGTAGACCTACTCCTGCCTGCATCTACTACTATTACTCCACACATCGACCGCTATCCAACATGCATCTAGAGTATTAAGTTCATAAGAACAAAATAATGCATTAAGCAAGATGACATGATGTAGAGGGATAAACTCAAGCAATATGATATAAACCCCATCTTTTTATATTCGATGGCAACAATACAATACGTGCCTTGTTGCCTCTGCTGTCACTGGGAAAGGACACCGCAAGATTGAACCCAAAGCTAAGCACTTCTCCCATTGCATGAAAGATCAATCTAGTAGGCCAAACCAAACTGATAATTCGAAGAGACTTGCAAAGATAACCAATCATACATAAAATAATTCAGAGGAGATACAAATATTTATCTTAGATAAACTTGATCATAAAATCACAATTCATCGGATCTCGACAAACGCACTACAAAAAGAGTTACATCGAATAGATCTCCAAGAAGATCGAGGAGAACTTTGTATTGAGATTCAAAAAGAGTTACATCGAATAGATCTCCAAGAAGATCGAGGAGAACTATGGACCCGAAGGTCTGTCGCAAACTACTCACAACTCATCAGAGAGGCCTTGGTGATGAGGTAGAGGCCCTCCGTGATCGATTCCCCCTCCGGTGGAGCGCCAGAAAAGGCTCCAAGATGGGATCTCACGGGTACAGAAGGTTGCGGCGGTGGAAATAGTTTTTCGTGGTGCTCCTTGATGGTTTCGGGGTACGTAGATATATATAGGAGAAGGAGGCAGGTCAGGGGTGCCACGAGGGGCCCCCGAGGCAGGCGGGCGCCCACCTGGGGCACGCCCTACACCCTCGTGACCCCCTCGGCCGCTTCTTGACGTCCACTCCAAGTCTCCTGGATTGCGTTTGTTCCAAAAAGATTGCTCCCAAAGGTTTCATTCCGTTTGGACTCCGTTTGATATTCCTTTTATGCGAAACACTGAAATAGGCAAAAAAACAGCAATTCGGGTTGGGCCTCTGGTTAGTAGGTTAGTATCAACGGGCTATGGATATGGCCATCAATAGATATAAATGTGAGTGAGTAGGGATTGCCATGCAACGGATGCACTAGAGCTATAAGTGTATGAAAGCTCAAAAGAAACTAAGTGGGTGTGCATCCAACTCGCTTGCTCAAGAAGACCTAAGGCATTTTGAGGAAGCCCATCATTGGAATATACAAGCCAAGCTCTATAATTAAAAATTCCTCTATCATGAAGATCGTGGTGCTACATTGAAGCAAAAGTGTGGTTAAAGGATAGTAGCATTGCCCCTTCTCTCTTTTTCTCTCATTTTTTTATTTGGGCCTTCTCTTTTTTATGGCCTCTTTTCTTTTTTTATTTTGTCCGGAGTCTCATCCCGACTTGTGGGGGAATCATAGTCTCCATCATCCTTTGCTCACATGGGACAATGCTCTAATAATGAAGATCATCGCACTTCTATTACAACTCAGGAATTAAAACTCAATACTTAAAACAAAATATGACTCTATGTGAATGCCTCCGACGGTGTACCGGGATGTGCAATGAATCAAAAGTGACATGTATGAAAGGATTATGAATGGTGGCTTTGCCACAAATACGATGTCAACTACATGATCATGCAAAGCAATATGACAATGATGGAGTGTGTCATAATAAACAGAATGGTGGAAAGTTGCATGGCAATATATCTCTAAATGGCTATGGAAATGCCATAATAGGTAGGTATGGTGGTTGTTTTGAGGAAGGTATATGGTGGGTGTATGGTACCGGCGAAAGTTGCGCGCTACAAGAGAGGCTAGCAATGGTGGAAGGGTGAGAGTGCATATAATCCATGGACTCAACATTAGTCATAATGAACTCATATACTTATTGAAAAAATCTACAAGTAATCAAAACAAAGTACTACATGCATGCTCCTAGGGGAAAGACTGGTAGGAGTTAACCATCGCACGATCCTGACCTCCACACATAAGGAAGACAATCAATAAACAAATCATGCTCCAACTTCATCACATAACGGTCCACCATACATGCATGCTATGGGAATCACAAACTTTAACACAAGTATCTCTCAAAATCACAATTACTCCACTAGCATGACCCTAATATCACCATCTTCATATCTCAAAACAGTCATAAAGAATCAAACTTCTCATGGTATTCAATACACTTCATATGAAAGTTTTTATTATACCCATCTTGTATGCCCATCATATTAGGACTAATTTTATAACCAAAGCAAATTACCATGCTGTTCTAAAATACTCTCAGAATAATATAAGTGAAGCATAAGAGTTCAACAATTTCTATAAAATAAAACCACCGCCGTGCTCTAAAAAGATATAAGTGAAGCACTAGAGCAATATTGTCTAGCTCAAAAGATATAAGTGAAGCACATATATTATTCTAACAAATCACAATTCATGCATGTCTCTCCCAAAAGGTGTGTATAGCAAGGATGATTGTGATAAACTAAAAAGCAAAGACTCAAATCATACAACACGCTCCAAGCAAAACACATATCATGTGGTGAATAAAAATATAGCCTCAAGTAAAGTTACCTACAAACGAAGACGAAAGAGGCCATGTGTCGGTGTCAAAACCGGCGGATCTCGGGTAGGGGGTCCCGAACTGTGCGTCTAGGCGGATGGTAACAGGAGACAAGGGACACGATGTTTTTACCCAGGTTTGAGCCCTCTCGATGGAGGTAAAACCCTACTCCTGCTTGATTAATATTGATGATATGGGTAGTACAAGAGTAGATCTACCACGAGATCGGAGTGGCTAAACCCTAGAAGCTAGCCTATGGTATGATTGTTGTTCGTCCTACGGACTAAAACTCTCCGGTTTATATAGACACCGGAAAGGGCTAGGGTTACACAGAGTCGGTTACAATGGGAGGAGATCTTCATATCGTATCGCCAAGCTTGCCTTCCACGCCAAGGAAAGTCCCATCCGGACACGGGACGGAGTCTTCAATCTTGTATCTTCATAGTCCGGGAGTCCGACCAAAGGTCTTACTCCGGCCATCCGGACACCCCCTAATCCAGGACTCCCTCAGTAGCCCAATAACCAGACTTCAATGACGACGAGTCCGGCGCGCAAGTTGTCTTCGGCATTGCAAGGCGGGTTCCTCCTCCGAATATTTCATAGAAGATGTTGAACACCAGGGTAGTGTCCGGCTCTGCAAAATAAGTTCCACATTCCATCGTAGAGAGAATAATATTTGTATCAATCGGATCTGCTGACGTATTCCGCGGTGTGACATCATGCCACGGCCAGGCTTTTATTCATTTTATTGTTCCACCTCAGCGCGTTTAGCGAGGCGGTTTCCTTGGCACGTCTTGTCAAAGCAGAGATCGTGTCCCCTTATTCCGGGATTCTCATCAATACGGGTGTGGGTAACCCAACCGTGACTTAGGTATGAATCCTTTATTAAAAGTGAGTCTCAAGCGGTTACGGGGAGGGCTCTTTGTATTCACCTCCTTTATAAAGGAATCAAGGCCCGGCTCCCTTGTTCTTAAACCAATCAAATCCGCCCCTCGCTTCGAGTTCCAACACCCAAAGCTCTAGTTTTAGGCGCTTTGGACCTTCGAAGATGTCCGGCTCCGACTCTCAAGGCCGGTGGATATCTTCCTCCATTACGGAAGAAGATGTGTGAAAGCTAAGAGATGCTAGGTATCTAACCGGCGAAATCTCGCATAGACTGCCTACTCAAGGGCAAGTTGTTCCCGCTCCCCAGCCTGGTGAAAGCGTGGTGTTCGCATCTCACTTCCTTCGGGGACTAGGCTTCCCGATCGATCCCTTTGTGAGGGGGCGTATGTTTTACTACGGGCTGGAGTTCCACGACCTAGCTCCGGAGTCCATCCTCCAGATCTCATCATCCATTATCGTGTGCGAGGCCTTCCTCCATATCACCCCTCACTTCGGATTGTGGCTAAAAACTTTCAAAGTGGAACCGAAAGTGATCGAGGGGCAGCACGCTGAGTGCGGAGGGGCTATAATAAGATAGATGGACGACGCTCCATGGCCCGAAGGCTCTTTTCAAGAGGAGCTCGGCTTATGGCAACGAGACTGGTTTTACATCACAGCCCCTAGGGGCACCACATGGGTGGCACCGCCTACTTTTCGCTCGGGTCCCCACCACGGCTGGCGTCATGGGTTAATGAAGGACTTATCTAGGGGCCGCCAAAAGACGTGCCCCTGCTGCAGGGCCGTATTCAAGATCTTCTAGAAAGAGATATCAATCTGACTGTAGTGGCACAAGTCATGGTGATTCGCCGCACACTGCCCTGCAAACGTTGACCTCTCCGCCTGTGGGAGTTCAATCCGGAGGGACCACGAGTCCTACAACATTTCATGGGAATGACACCCATGGAGATGTACAAATTGTTCTTTGGATCATAAGCAAGGTGTCTGGATTTGTCCGAGGATGCAGGTCTAAGCTGCAACCACCTGGATGCTAAAGTAAGTAGCCCCGTATTTGAACACACCATCCATATTTTTATCAAATCTACCCTTTAGCAGAGTTGCCCTTTGAACAGGAGTGGATAGCGAAGGCGAAGCTTATCAGGTGTCCAGCCCCCTGCCTGAGACCGTGCCGAATCCCATGCTAACCAGGATGCTGGAGGCCACGCCGTTGGCGGAAGGCGAAGGGGGGAACCAAGGGGCTACCGCCTCCACGAAGGAGGCCGTCAGGAAGGGAAGATTCGAAAATTCTCCCGACCAGGGAAAGAAAAGGACTGCCTTTGAAGACCCGGAGGTGATAACCTCAAAACAGGGAAAGGAATCTTCGTCAGACGGTTCGGCACCGGAGAACGCCCCAGCCGAATCGCCCCCTAAAGGGGACCCGCTCTCCCCCAAGGCGTAAGTGAAGGGAGGGGTTCCATAATGAATCACATTCATATTTTATTCCTGAGGACAATAACCGAAACATTATCCTGCAGTTCGGATCTCAACCCTTCTCAGCAGAGCTCATCTTCAGGGGATCTTCGTCCAGAGATGATAGAGAGCAAAACGCCTCCCCTTGTTCCACCGTCTCACGAGGCTGGCGACCCCGAGGTATTGTCCCGGAGGGTTTTTTCAAGTCCGGACCCTGGAAAAGGTCGTCAGACTAGTCCAGCACCCTCTTGCGCGCTGGCGGAGGGGCTGAAGGATCTGCTTAGTAGGGCGTCCATCTTAGAAGAACACCGTATGTTGATGGATACGGTGATTGGAAGGATTTCATCCGCGGAAAGTGGATTGTGCGAGGCTGCCAGGAGTTTACTAACAGGCTTTGAGGTATGTAAAAAGGTGTACCTTTTGGTAGAGCCGCATATTAAATGTGCCCTGTATGAATAGTAGCCCCTGAGACTCTGTGTGTCGTCACGAGTGACGGTGCACAGGGGATCATAACCCCAGGTATAATGTGTCGCCTATTCCATGAAGGTGGCGAGGCGTTCGGTGGCTAGCCAGACTAATGAATCTGCCGAACTAAAGCGGCAACTTGACATAGCAGATGCCGACATCGCACTTGTACATAAGCGGCTAGACGAGGCTCAAGGTATGTTCAAAAGACACCCAGTATTAGGAGCTTGATGCTTGGGCCTTATATTTGTTGTATGTAGATGGTGCTGCTGCCGTGGAGAACCTTCAGGCGGAACTTGCCCGAACGAAGGAGCAAGCAAAGAAGAGTGATGCGGCTGCCGTTAAAGTGGCTGAAGAGCTAAAAGCCGAATAGGCTGTTCACTGCCAGAGCAATAAGGAAATGGCCGAGATGGCCATAAAATTGAAGGATGCTACTGACCGCTGTAGATTTCTTGAACAAGAAGATAGGGTGGCTCAGAAGGATCTTGAAAAGATCACTGCCGAAGCCAAGGATACTCGCTCTGCCATGAGAGCGATGAAGGAGGAGCTGCGCCAGGCCGGAGATATCACGGCCGGAAAGCCTTATATGCTGCAGATGAAGTTCGGAGACCCCAAGTATGCTCCATTAGACCGTAAGTGGAGTTCGGAAAACACTTATCTAGATTTGGCCGCAAGTGCGGCGGACGCGACCGAACACTTCCGCAGCCGAGGTGACCATGAATTGGAGGAGCTTTTTTGGTCGCAGTACCACAATCCAGAACGCCCACTATCAGTATCCGACCGTTTGGCCGCCTGGGCGGAGCTGAACAGATTATCCGGACTCGCCATGAAGTATGTTGCGAGTCGTCTGTGGCCGGAGAAGCCGGAGCCGAAGAGTTATTTTGGCTTGGTGCAGCAGTTCCTTGGTTCGGTGCCGCATGCTGATGCAATGAAGAGGTCGGCGTGCATAGAGGGCGCACAGATGGCTCTTGCCCGTGTCAAAACATACTGGGCAGATATGAAGGCCAGTATTGTTGCGTCCCAGGATTCAGACGAAAGCCGAGTACCTGCCGAGCACTATCTTGAGGAAGTTCTTCCTGGCGCTCGTATAATAGAGTCGCAGTGCTCGAAGGATGTTGTGTTCGAATAGCTTATACTATTTGTAAGACGAATTGTGTTTTTATGAAAAAAGCTTTTTTATACTTGTGCTTGCAAGAATCATGATACCTCCTGTGCGGCCGTTTAATGTATATATTTGTATATAACCTGAAAGATGGCAGTCATTGGCTTCAGCCCCCACGCATAAAATGCGGGGGTGTTCGCAAAAAGGCGCCTTTTCACACTTAATCCAACGTCTTGGTCCTACAAAGGAGGTGGTGGCGCGGCGAACTAGGCAACCGGACTATAATGCTTTATCACTTTCACTTAGCCATAGGAGTTTGACAGTGGGACTACTGAATAGCCCCTAGGGGCACCGCGCTCGCCCAAATTCGGGGCGCGAGTGTGCCTGACCGGGAAGCGGCCCATCGTTAATGCGGGGGAATCCTAAAGATTCCGAAAGTCATCGAGTGGTTAACCGGTCTCTCGCTATATCATGACAGTCAATTTTCGGCTTTCTCTACTGAGGTGCTCACCCGGCCGAACTGGGGCACAATCGCAGTAGTTCTCCTGGTGCCGCGTTAGCCGATATAACGGAACGTAAGGCAGAAAAACATAGGAGCCGGGCAAACCCAACATTTGACCAAAGACATGATTCGGAGCTGATGCATATAGGGCCAAACTCGCGACGCCGAACACTCCCTAAGGTATTCGGTCTTTATGAAGACGGGCCGAAATAGAGCCCTTGGTAAAAAAGCCACTAGTGTCCAGGTATGTGCAAAAATTCTGGCGTGGCCACATGCCAAGACGCCAGCCTCCTCCTCGGTTATATAGAAAACCGGGGGATGTTATCAACAAGAGACAGTAAAAAAGGTTTACGCAGGGTCTTAATCTGAAAAGAATCCTTGGAACGGGTCCCTGCTGCACGTCTGCGCCTGTGTCTCCGTTGTGCCGTATCCTGGACGGGCGTAGCACGATGTTCGTCTGCGAAAGAGAGGAACTTAGTAAAAAATAAGAGTGCGAGAAATCTATATCAAAATAAACAAAATATAGTTGGTGCAAGAGTTGGGCCGTATTGTCTCCGGGCATGAGCACACGGAGCCCCTTGCACGAGGGTATGCGGCTATTTAAGCGTGTTGATGCCGGACTCGTCTAGCCGTGTCCAGGATAGTAGGGCTGGATGTGTGGGCGGCTGTCTAGGCAGCCGCACCCCTGCCCGTACTTTGGGGGTCAATTTATATTCCCTTGTAATGAAATGATGCCCTTTGGACCGGGCATTCTAAGTGTAAGGGATGTGTAGTGCGGTATTGCGTTAAAGCGGGCGAAAACTTCACGTCCCAGTAGCGCTTGATAGCGATTTACGAATTGGGCGATGTGGAATGTTAGCTTTTCGCTTCGGAAGTTGTCGGGTGACCCGAACGTGACTTCTAACGTAAGGGAACCCATGCTTGGGGTATCCGAACCTGGCGTTATTCCTTGAAAGGAGGTGTTGCCGAGGTGGATTACGTCTGGGTTTACCCCGAGTTTGCCGACTGTGTCCTGATATAACAGGTTCAAGTCGCTGTCGCCGTCCATAAGGGCGTTTGTAAATTGGAGTTCGTTAATGACTGGATTTAAGACCAAGGCAGTCCAGCCTGCGTTCTGGTCTCCTCTAGAGTAATCCTGATGATCGAAGGTGATTGGTTGTAACAACCAGTGGGGTCGCTCCTCTGGGGCTGGCTGTACGGCGCGTGTCGTTGTAGGTGCCGTTCTGCTCTTCCCTTTCGTCACATGGAGTAGATTTACTGTCTTGACTTCTTGTGGGAACTTCTTTTGTTCTCCGGTGTTCTGCTCGTGGGGTGCATCGTTATCTTTGCTTGGTGTGTTGAGCCCCTTGTGTTCGGCGTTGAGCTTCCCGGACTGCTTAAAGACCCAACAATCTCTATGGGTATGGTTTGCAGGTCTCCCCGAAGTGCTGTGGATTTGACACATTTTGTCCAAAATTTTGTTGAGGTTGGATAGCTCGTCCCTATCGTCTTTGGGGGGGGGGCAGCTTTTTCTGATTTTGCCGAGAGCTTTTGAATCCGGCGTTTACTACCATGCTCATCGGGCTGTTGTCCTTTATTCGGCGCGGTTCTTTGTTACGGCGCGGCTTCCCGTTCCCATCTCTGGGTTTGGACGTATTCGGGTCGCTAGTGCTGCTTCTTGCCAACCAGCTATCCTCTCCTGCACAGAAGCGGGTCATGAGGCTTGTTAACACGGCCATTGTTCGCGGCTTTTCTTGGCCGAGGTGTCTGGCGAGCCATTCGTCTCGGACGCTATGCTTGAAAGCTGCTAGGGCCTCTGCGTCCGGACAGTCGACCATTTGATTCTTTTTGATAAGGAATCTGTTCCAGAGCTTCCGGGCTGACTCTCCGGGCTGCTGAGTTATATGACTCAGATCATCTGCATCCAGGGGCCGGACATAGGTCCCTTGAACATTTGCCCTGAAAGCATCCTCAAGCGCTTCCCAACTTCCCATGGTGTTTTCGGGAAGGCTTTTAAGCCAATGCCAGGCTGGCCCTTTGACCTTAAGGGGTAAGTATTTTATGGCGCGGAGGTCGTCTCCTCTGGCCATGTGTATGTGGAGGATATAGTCCTCAATCCAGACTCCAGGGTCTGTTGTTCCGTCGTATGCTTCTATGTTTACTGGCTTGAATCCGGCTGGGAATTCATGATCCAGCACCTCATCGGTAAAACATAGGGGGTGTGCGGCGCCACTGTATTTAGGCGTGCCGCGATGTTCGGGTATTTTTTGCGTTGCATCACTCATTGGAGCTTGCTTTCTTGGCCTATAGATGGATCTGGTTGGGCCAGTTTTCTGATGCGAATTCTTTGACGGATCGCGCGCCGTATTGAGTGCGGCGTCCTTTGATGCGTGAGATTGATCGTAGGGTCATCTATCCGACCTTGTGGCTTCCTTATTTTTTGACTGTGGGGGCTTTAAGGCCTCTTCGTCAAATTCCGGTAGTAGTTTCCGCTTCGGATAGCTCTTTGTGTGGCGACTACTGCCGTACTTGTGTGCGGTATTGAGTACTTTGCCCCATCTGGTCCTGAGTGCATCTTCCACCGTCTTCAGCCTCCGCTTCTGCTCTCTCAGGCTACGTGCAGTAGCGACGAGCCTTTGGTGGAGGTTCTGATGTTCCAGCAATTTGTCTGGTGTGAGGTCGTCCGGGCTATTATCTTTCCCGGGGATTGGTTGTTCGGATTGTCCGCCCTGCTTGGACGGATGCTCGATGGCATGTTCATCGTTTGTTGAGTCACCTTGCTCTATGGCTGGGTCTTTGTCGAGGTGGGGCTTGGCCTTGCGCTTACGCCGCCGCTTTGATTGTTTTTCGGGGGAGCGATCCCTGGACGCATCCTTTTGGTCCTCATTGTCGTTTTTGTTGTATGTGTCCACCATGCATACATCGTATGATGAGGTGGTTTTCCGGAGCCCTATATGTGCTGGTTCTTGATCGTCTCCTTTATCGGCGTCCATATCGTCGATATCTTCGGAGTCGAAATTGAGCATGTCGGTTATATCTTCGACAGTGGCTATCAAGTGGGTGGTGGGCGGGTTTCGAACTTCGTCGTCCGCATCCCAGCCACCCCGACCATAGTCCGGCCGGGGTTCTTTCGACAAAGAGAGGAACTTTAGCGAATTTAGGATATCACCAAAGGGCGAGTGCTGAAAGACGTCCGCGGCGGTGAACTAGGTGATCGGAGCCCGATCGGGTTCGATCGAAAGGGGTGCAGAATATTCGGAGTCCAGAACGGAGTCCGGCACCTTGGAGTTACCGGCCTTGCAAAGGACTTGGCTGGTATTCGGCTCTATCGCCGCAGAGATTGCGACTCCTGGGGCGGCGCCCAACCGTCCGTCCCTGGCTAGCGCAGTCGGCTCCAAACTAATGGTCGGAGTGAACACCTGAGCGGCGCTCTGGTCGCTGTGTTGCGGCAGAGCTAGATCATGCCCATCGAGACAGTGCGGCGCGCTCGGTCGTGGCCCAAATCCGTCGAAGATCAAGTCCCCGCGGATGTCGGCCGTGTAGTTTAAGCCTTTAAACCTGACCTGATGGCCAGGGGCGTAGCTTTCGATCTGCTCCAGGTGGCCGAACGAGTCGGTCCGCAGTGCGAAGCCGCCGAATACGAAGATCTGTCCGGGGAGAAAGACCTCATCCCGGACCGTATCGTGATTGACGAGCTAAGAAGCCATCGGGACTAAAGGCGACAACATAGAGGAACTCTCAATGAAAGCACCAATGTCGGTGTCAAAACCGGCGGATCTCGGGTAGGGGGTCCCGAACTGTGCGTCTAGGCGGATGGTAACAGGAGACAAGGGACACGACATTTTTACCCAGGTTCGGGCCCTCTCGATGGAGGTAAAACCCTACTCCTGCTTGATTAATATTGATGATATGGGTAGTACAAGAGTAGATCTACCAGGAGATCGGAGTGGCTAAACCCTAGAAGCTAGCCTATGGTATGATTGTTGTTCGTCCTACGGACTAAAACTCTCCGGTTTATATAGACACCGGAGAGGGCTAGGGTTACACAGAGTCGATTACAATGGGAGGAGATCTTCATATCGTATCGCCAAGCTTGCCTTCCACGCCAAGGAAAGTCCCATCCGAACACGGGACAGAGTCTTCAATCTTGTATCTTCATAGTCCGGGAGTCCGGCCAAAGGTCTTAGTCCGGCCATCCGGACACCCCCTAATCCAGGACTCCCTCACCATGCCTTCCGGGGCATCCCCAAGCTTAGAGTTTTGGTTGTCCTTGAATTTTACCTTGGGGTGACTTGGTCATCCCCAAGCTTAGCCTCTTGCCACTCCTTATTCCAAAATCCATCAAATCTTTACCCAAAACTTGAAAACTTCACAACACAAAATTTCAACATAAAATCTCATGAGCTCCGTTAGTATAAGAAAATAAATCACCACTTTAAGGTACTGTTGTGAACTCATTATTTATTTTTATTGGTGTAAAACCTAATGTATTCCAACTTCTCTATGGTTCATACCCCCGATACTACTCATAGATTCATCAAAATAAGCAAACAACACGCGAAAAACAGAATCTGTCAAAAACAGAACAGTCTGTAGAAATCTGTAACTTTCGAATACTTCTGTAACTCCAAAAATTCTGAAATAAATTGGCATACGTGAGGAATTTGTCTATTAATCTTCTGCAAAAAGAATCAACCTAAAAGCACTCTTCTATAAAAAATTACAGCTATTCTCGTGAGTGCAAAAGTTTCTGTTTTTTACAGCAAGATCACAATGACTTCACCCAAGTCTTCGTGAGGGAGTCCTGGATTAGGGGGTGTCCGGATGGCCGGACTATGACCTTTGGCCGGACTCCCGGACTATGAAGATACAAGATTGAAGACTTCCTCCCGTGTCCGGATGGGACTTTCCTTGGCATGGAAGGCAAGCTTGGCGATACGATACGTAGATCTCCTCCCATTGTAACCGACTCTGTGTAACCCTAGCCCTCTCCGGTGTCTATATAAACCGGAGGATTTTAGTCCGTAGGACGAACAACAATCATACCATAGGCTAGCTTCTAGGGTTTAGCCTCTCTGATCTCGTGGTAGATCTACTCTTGTACTACCCACATCATCAATATTAATCAAGCAGGAGTAGGGTTTTACCTCCATCGAGAGGGCCCGAACCTGGGTAAAAACATCATGTCCCTTGTCTCCTGTTACCATCCGCCTAGACGCACAGTTCGGGACCCCCTACCCAAGATCTGCCGGTTTTGACACCGACATTGGTGCTTTCATGGAGAGTTCCTCTATGTCGTCACCTTTAGGCCTGATGGCTCCTTCGATCATCAACAACGATGCGGTCCAGGGTGAGACTTTTCTCCCTGGACAGATCTTCGTATTCGGCGGCTTTGCACTGCGGGCCAATTCGCTTGGCCATTTGGAGCAGATTGAAAGCTACGCCCCTGGCCGTCAGGTCAGATTTGGAAGTTTTAACTACACGACTGACATCCGCGGAGACTTGATCTTCGACGGATTCGACCAACAGCCGAGCGCGCCGCACTATCACGATGGGCATGGTCCAGCTCTGCCGCCGGACAGTGCCCGGAAGGCCGCTCAGGTGTCCGCTCCGACCCTTAGCTCGGAGCCGATTGCGCCAATCGAGGATGGATGGTTGGACACCGCCTCGGGGGCTACAATCTCTATGGTGATCGAGCCGAATACCAGCCTTGTCCTTTGTGAAGCTCGTGACTCCAAGGTGCCGGAATCCTTTCCGGACTCAGAATCTTCCGCACCCCTTCCGATCGAACCCAATTGGGCTCCGATCATGGAGTTCACCGCTGCGGACATCTTTAAGCACTCGCCCTTTGGCGACATCCTGAATTCACTAAAGTCTCTCTCTTTATCAGGAGAGCCCTGGCCGGACTATGGTCAGCAAGGTTGGGATGCGGACGACGAAGAAATTCGAAGCCCGCCCACCACCCACTTCGTAGCCACTATCGATGATTTAACCGACATGCTCGACTTCGACTCCGAAGACATCGACGGTATGGACGCCGATGAAGGAGATGACCAAGAACCAGCACCTATAGGGCACTGGAATGCCACCTCGTCATAGACATATACATGGTGGACACCCCAAAAGAAGGGGATGGCGATGGAACAACGGAGGATGACCCCTCCAAGAAACAGCCCAAGTGTCGGCGTCAACGGTGCCGCTCTAAATCCCGCCAAAGCAAAAACGGTGATTCCGGCACCGGAGACAATAACACCACAGACAGTGCCGAAGACAACCCCCTCCAGCAGGATCCAACGCAGGAGGATGGAGAAGCCAGCCCTCATGTGAGAGCGGCAGACAGAGAGGTCGAGGACAATAATTACATGCCTCCCTCCGAAGACGAAGCAAGCCTCGACGATGATGAATTTGTCATGCCTGAGGACCCCATCGAACAAGAGCGTTTCAAACGCAGGCTTATGGCCACGGCAAGCAGCCTCAAGAAAAAATAGCAGCAGCTTAGAGCTGACCAAGACTTGCTAGCCAACAGATGGACTGAAGTCCTCGCTGCCGAAGAGTACAAACTCGAACGCCCCTCCAAGAGCTACCCAAAGCGCAGGCTGCTACCCCAATTAGAGGAGGAAGAAACTAAACCTACATCACCAGCGTATGATGCGGCCGACCAGCCACCCTGTGGCCGCGACAGAGAGGCCTTTCGGCCATCAACTCAAGCCGCACCCCGCGCCGCTCAAAAAGTACCAAGGCACGGGGAAACGCGCCAGACCTGCAAGACATATTGGAGGACAAGGCAAGGAAAACAAGATCGATCTACGGATCGTGTGGGCGCCCCATGACACGTGATGATAACTGTCACGCCGGATATGGCAAATACGGCCAGGCAGAATACGGCAGGCAAGGCTCACATGAGCTACGTCGTGATATAGCCCAGTACAGAGGCACCGCACACCCACTGTGCTTCACAGATGAAGTAATGGATCATCAAATCCCCGAGGGGTTTAAACCCGTAAACATCAAATCATATGATGGCACAATAGATCCTGCGGTATGGATCGAGGATTATCTCCTTCATATCCACATGGCCCACGGCAATGATCTACACGCTATCAAATACCTCCCGCTCAAGCTTAAAGGACCAGCTCGGCATTGGCTTAACAGCTTGCCAGCAAAGTCAATTGGTTCCTGGGAGGACCTGGAATCCGCATCCTTGACAACTTCCAGGGCACGTATGTGCGACCACCAGACGCTGATGACCTAAGCCACATAATTCAGCAGCCAGATGAATCGGCCAGACAATTCTGGACACGGTTCCTAACCAAGAAAAATCAAATAGTCGACTATCCGGACGCAGAGGCCCTTGCAGCCTTCAAACATAACATCCGTGATGAGTGGCTTGCCCGGCACCTAGGACAGGAAAAGCGGAAATCCATGGAGGCCCCCACGACACTCATGACCCGCTTTTGTGCGGGAGAAGATAGCTGGCTAGCTCGTAGCAACAACATGACCAAGAGCCCTCGTAATTTGGATACCAAGGACAACAATGGCAGGTCGCATCGCAGCAAGCACAAGCGCCGCATGATACGGTAGTCAATGCCGGATTCAGAGGCTCTAAACCCGGTCAGCGGAAAAAGCCATTCAAAAGAAATACTCCGGGCTCGTCCAGTTTAGACCGGATACTCGATAGCTTGTGCCAGATACACGGCACCCCCGAACAAGCAGCCAATCACACCAACAAGGATTGTTGGGTGTTCAAGCAGGCAGGCAAGTTAAGTGCCGAACACAGAGACAAGGGGCTGCATAGTGATGACGAGGAGAAGCCCCGGCTGCCGAACAACAGAGGACAGAAGGGTTTTCCCCCACAAGTGCGGACGATGAACATTATATACGCAACCCACATCCCCAAAAGGGAACGGAAGCGTGTGCTCAGGGACGTATATGCGTTGGAGCCAGTCGCCCCAAAGTTCAACCCATGGTCCTCCTGCCCGATCACTTTTGATCGAAGGGACCACCCCACTAGCATTCGTCACGGTGGATTCGCCGCGTTGGTTCTAGACCCAATCATTGACGGATTTCACCTCACTAGAGTCCTCATGGACGGTGGCAGCAGCCTGAACCTGCTTTATCAGGATATAGTGCGAAAAATGGGCATAGGTCCCTCAAGGATTAAACCCACAAAGACGACCTTTAAAGGTGTCATACCAGGTGTAGAAGCCAGTTGTACAGGCTCAGTTACACTCGAAGTGGTCTTCGGATCCCCGAATAATTTCTGAAGCGAGGAGTTAATCTTTGATATAGTCCCGTTCCGCAGTGGCTATCACGCCCTGCTCGGGCGAACTACATTCGCAAAGTTCAAAAGAGGAGCCCTCTAGGAGTCATCACGGTCAATGGAAACACCGAACGCTCTCTCCAAACAGAGGAGCACACGGCAGCCCTCGCGACGGAAGTTCAAAATAGCCTCTCAAGACAATTCTGCAGTCCGGCTGTTAAGCGTCAGGACACCGTCAAGCGCACCCGGAGTAACCTACAACAAGACCATCTGGCATGTTCCGAGCAAGCATAGCAGTGCGGCCCCTACCCCAGCCCTCGCGAGATTGTGAAACCAGTACCACGCGAACATAATTACGCTCTGGAAATACCATGGGCATAAGGGGAGGGGCACAACCACGGCACGCCCAGAATGCGGCTCAACCGCACTAGGGGCTCCAGATTTTGTCATTTCTTTTTTCTTACTTTCAGGACTCCATTCTCCAGAAGGCATGTCCGGCATTACAATCGCCGAACACACGATGCAACAGCCAGGGAGGCAGCAAGCTACGTCAAATGTCTAGGTGGTCTCTTTAACGAGCTAAATACCTGTCTTACATAAAGTCCCGCAGCTTGCCGCTGGAGGGGGACATGTCAAATAATCCCATCTCTTGCTTATCGCACTATTTGTATCATTCTGCTTTCATAGAAGCCCTTTAATAAACAATATATATCTCTTGTCTATTATTGCATTCATTTTTCATGTAAATATTTTCAGTTATGACACCATGCAACCGTACACTTTGGTACGGCCAATACACCAGGGGCTTAAGTACCCCAGAATATGGTGTGAGAAGACCGAACACTCTCACGAGTGCGGCACCCCGAACTTATAGCATTATATGCATTGGCTCCGAATCATGTCTTGGGTGAATAGTTGGGTTTGCCCGGCTCCCATGTTTTGGTACCTTACGTTGTGCTATATCGGCTAAGGTAGCGCTGGGAGAACTACTGTGATTGTGCCCCAGTTGAGCTGGGTTAACACCTCAGTAGAGAAAGCTAAAACTGACCGTCATGATAGGGCGAGAGACCGGTCACTATTCGAGAGGTTTTTCGAGTCCCTAAAGACTTATGCCGCTTAGAGCGAGGAGCTGGATTTATCCGGCCTAGGCGTGGATAGCGCCCCGAACTCGGTCTTCCGAATACTAGGGGATTCGCTAAAATTTAAAATTATAGAATTCTATGGCTAAGTGAGAGTGATAAAGCATTATAAGTCTGATTGCCTTGTTCGTTGTGCTGAGAGCCTCCCTCGAAGGACCCAAGAATGGGAACAAGAGCGCTCAGGTTTATCCCGAACACCCCAGCACTCGTGGCATGGGGGTAGAAGCCGACGACTTGCATCTCTCAGATTTAATAAACGGCCACACAGAAGGTAATATTTTAAATTCAAAAAGAGTTGCTTAGCGCATATGAACAAGTTTTCAGCGCACAGGATACACACGAGCATGTTTACTCAAAAATTAAATCCTTGGAACATTCGTTCGCCACAAGGCGGGCACCCTTCAGGACGCCCTCATAGTACATCTCGGGCGTGTGATGCTCCTTCCCCTCCGGTGGCCCATCCTTCACCAGCTTCACAGCATCCAGCTTGCCCTAGTGCACTTTGGCACGGGCAAGGGCCCTACGGGCGCCTTCGATGCATACGGAGCGCTTGATGACTTCAAGCCATGGGCAAGCATCCACCAGCCACCTCACCAGCCCAAAGTAGCTCCCAGGCAGGACCTCCCCAGGCCATAGCCGGCCTATAAGGCCCTTCATGGCCTGTTCGGCTACCTTATGAAGCTCGACCAGCTGCTTCAGCTAGTCGCTCAAGGGCACCGGGTGTCCGGCCTCAGCATATTGGGACCAGAACACTTTCTCCGTCGAGCTCCCTTCTTTGGCTCGGTAGAATGCGGCAGCATCGGACACACTGCGGGGCAGATCTGCGAACGCTCCTGGAGAGCTCCGGATTCGGGTAAGTAACAAGTAATTCCCTTTCACATGCTTGATTTGCATAAAGAATGCCTTACCCGCCGCTATCTTCTTCATCGCCTCAATTTCCTGGAGGGCTTTTTGGGCTTCGGCCTTGGCAGATTTGGCGCTTTCAAGTGCCGAGGCAAGCTCGGACTCTCGAGTCTTTGAGTCAAGCTCTAAACTCTCGTGTTTTTTCACAAGAGCATCGAGCTCTTGCCGCACCTCCGCCACCCGCGCCTCTTGTTTCTCTCGCTCGGTGCGCTCCACGGCCGCATTGTCTTCGGCCTTGGACAACGCTTCCTTCAGGGTCGCCACCTCGGTGGTGGCCCCTGTAAACACCCACGTTGGTCCTGTCATTATTTGCAACCAGGTATTTTTTATATACTTATATAAGGTACTACCTACCTTCCTTGTCCTCGAGCTGCTTCTTGGCACGGTCGAGCTCGTTCTCGGACCGCTCGAGGCTTTGCTTCAATGCATCGACCTCCGCAGTCAGTGCGGCAGAGGTCAGCAGCGCAGCCTGCATTCCCATATTGACATATTTATGTTAGACTCCTGTGTATATCTTTTTAGATCCTCAGTCCGGCTTTTCTTTCCGAACACCAAACTGAGCATCAGGGGCTACTGTCTATGCGGTAATATTTTTACATGTTTTAAATACATACCTCGAAGCCTGTTAGAAGGCTGGCAGAGGCTTTTGTCAGCCCGCTCTTGGCGGACTGAACCTTCTGGATCACTGCACTCATAACAGTGCGGTGCTCCTCGTCGATGGAGGCGCTGTTAAGCACCTCCAGCAAACTGTCCGGCGCCTCCAGTTGGACGGAGGCCGCCGGTGTCGTAGGCTTGCCCTTCTTGCGAGGGGGCCGCCTGCTGGACTCCGGAACCACTGAAGGTTCCGGTGCGGTGTCCGGCCCAGGGCCGGACTTAGATCCCTCCGGGGTTTATCCCCTTTGGGCCTAGAGTCCGGGAGGTCGCCTTGCGGCGCCTCCAGGACCACCTCCTCCTGGTTTAGCCCCTTTTGGGACTCCACCTCGGCATCGTCCGTAGGGCGAGGGGAGGTAGCAGTCGGGAGTGAAAGACTATTCACATCCGATGAATCCAGGGATCCACTCGACGAATCGCCGAGCTGAGCCTTGGGCGGACTACATGATTATATTCGGCGTCAGAAGGTACAGTGCAAATAAAGGAACGCCATGAATTATTCTGGTATCCAGATACATACGATTTGGACAGGGGCTTGGCCCTGGAAGGCCACTCCTCTCCGCCGTCCTCGGCATCGGATGCGTAGTCCGGAAGAAGGGTCTTCCCCTTCTTGGACCCTCCGGCCTCCCCAGTTGGGGTGGCCTTTCTTTTCTTTCCTCCCCCCGCTGGAGGGGGAGAGTCTTCTTCTTCCTCCTCCTCGCCTTCAGATGAGGAGTGCGCTTTGGGGTCGTCGGGCGATGAATCCGACACCACCAGGCGTCGGGAGATCTTTCGAGTTCCCGTGGCCTTCTTCATGGACTTCTTCTCCGGCACCACGTGAGGTGCCGGGACCAGCAGCTTCGTCAAGCGTGCATCAGCTGGGCCTTCGGGCAAAGGAGCCGGACAGTTAAACCGTCCGGATGTCTTCTTCCAGTCTTGTCAAAGGAGCGGGAGCTTAGATCCCGCATAGAGTCAAAGTATGGAAAACGAGTATCCTGTAAAGGGTAAAACGAGCTTACCGCGCTGTCTTGGCGCTTTGCGCAGAATTCGCGATCCTCGGTAATGGGTGGGGGAACCTCGGAGCTCTTGAAAAGCACCTTCCAGGCATCTTCGTGCGTTGTGTCGAAGATCCTGGACAAAGTTTGGTGCCGAGCCGGGTCGAACTCCCACAAGTTGAAAGCCCGTCGTTGACACGGGAGGATCCGGCGGAAGAGCATGACCTGAACTGCGTTGACAAGCTTAACCTTCTTGTCCACCAAGTTTTGGACGCAGGTTTGGAGTCCGGTCACCTCTTCTAGATTACCCCACGACAGGCCCATCTCTTTCCAAGAGGTGAGCCGTGCGGGGGATGCCGGATTGGAATTCGGGGGCCGCTGCCCATTCAGGGTCACGCGGCTCGATGATGTAGAACCACCCCGATTGCCACCCTTTGATGGTTTCCACAAAGGAGCCCTCGAGCCAGGTGGCGTTGGGCATCTTTCCCAACATGGCGCCTCCGCACTCCGCTTGCCGGCCGCCCACAACCTTCGGCTTAACATTGAAGGTCTTCAGCCATAAGCCGAAGTGGGGCTGGATGTGGAGGAAAACCTCACACATGACAATAAACGCCGAGATGTTGAGGATGAAGTTCGGGGCCAGATCGTGGAAATCCAGGCCGTAGTAGAATAGGAGCCCCGGACAAATGGGTGAAGAGGGAAGCCCAGTCCGCGGAGGAAATGGGGGAGAAACACGACCCTCTCATGGGGCCTGGGGGTGGGGATGAGCTGCCCCTCATCTGGGTGCCGGTGCACGATGTCGTTGGACAAGTATCTGACTTTCCTCAGCTTTTTGATTTGTCCCTCCGTGATGGAGGAAGCCATCCACCTGCCTCCCGCTCCAGACATGCTTGGAGAAGGTTGAGGTGGGAAGTGCGGACTTGGGCGCTGGATCTCGAGTACGCAGAAATGGATAAGCAAGGGAGGAAGAAGGCGTAGATGGAAAGGGTGGATCCTTATCCCCTTATATGGGCGGCCAAAACTATGTGCCCCCACCAGCCTAGTAAAACTCGCTTATCTCCCAAGCACAGTGATTAATGGCGTGATTGGGTTACCCACGCCCGTATTGATGAGAATCCCGGAATAAGGGGACACAATCTCTGGTTTGATAAGACGTGCCAAGGAAATCGCCTCGCTAAACGCACTGAGGTGGGACAGTAAAACTATTTGAATAAAGGCTTGGCTATGGCATGATGTCACGCTACGGAATACGTCAGCAGATTAGATTTGTGCGAATATTATTCTCTCTATGGCGGTATGTGGAACTTATTTTGCAGAGCCGGACACTATCCTTGTGTTCAACATCTTCTATGAAGTATTCAGAGGAGGAACCCGCCTTGCAATGCTGAAGACAATTTGCGCGCCGGACTCGTCATCATTGAAGCCTGGTTCAGGGGCTACTGAGGGAGTCCTGGATTAGGGGGTGTCCGGATGGCCGGACTATGACCTTTGGCCGGACTCCCGGACTATGAATATACAAGATTGAAGACTTTGTCCCGTGTCCCGATGGGACTTTCCTTGGCGTGGAAGGCAAGCTTGGCGATACGATATGTAGATCTCCTCCCATTGTAACCGACTCTGTGTAACCCTAGCCCTCTCCGGTGTCTATATAAACCGGAGGGTTTTAGTCCGTAGGACGAACAACAATCATACCATAGGCTAGCTTCTAGGGTTTAGCCTCTCTGATATCATGGTAGATCTACTCTTGTACTACCCATATAATCAATATTAATCAAGCAGGAGTAGGGTTTTACCTCCATCGAGAGGGCCCGAACCTTGGTAAAAACATCGTGTCCCTTGTCTCCTGTTACCATCCGCCTAGACGCACAGTTCGGGACCCCCTACCCGAGATCCGCCGGTTTTGACACCGACACTTCCCAAAGGTTCTACTTGGCACAAACACTAATTAAAACATAAAACAACATATAACCAGAGGCTATATGAATTATTTATTACTAAACATGAATAAAAAGCAAGTAACAAAAATAAGATTGGGTTGCCTCCCAACAAGCGCTATCGTTTAACGCCCTTAGCTAGGCATAAAAACATGATTAGATCTAGGTATTTCCATCTTTGTATGCAATCCATAAGTGGCTCTCATAATAGATTCATACGGCAATTTAATTTTCTTCCTAGGAAAGTTTTCCATGCCCTTCCTTCATGGAAATTGGAACCTAATGTTTCCTTCTTTCATATCAATAATTGCACCAATCGTTCTAAGGAAAGGTCTACCAAGAATAATAGGACATGTAGGATTGCAATCTATATCAAGAACAATGAAATCTACAGGCACATAATTCCTATTTACAAAAATAAGAACATCATTAATCCTTCGCATAGGTTTCTTAATGGTGGAATCCACAAGATGCAAATTTAAAGAACAATTATCAAATTCATGGAAACCTAGCACATCACACAAAGTTTTTGGAATCGTGAAAATGCTAGCACCCAAATCAAACAAAGCATACCATTCATAATCTTTAATCTTAATCTTAATGGTAGGTTCGCACTTCCCATAAAGTTTTCTAGGGATAGAAACTTCTAGTTCAAGCTTTTCTTCAAAAGATTGCATCATAGCATCAACAATATGTTTAGTAAAAGCTTTATTTTGATTATAAGCATGAGGAGAATTTAACACGGATTGCAACAAGGAAAGACAATCTATCAAAGAGCAATTATCATAATTAAATTCCTTGAAATCCAAAAGAGTGGGTTCATTCCTACTTAAAGTTTCGACCTCTTCAATCCCACTTTTATCAATTTTTGCATCTAGATCTAAAAACTCCGAATCATTGGGACGCCTTTTAACTGAAGTTGACTCATCTCGAGTCCCGTCTTTATAAAGATTCACATTGTAAAACAAATATTTTATAGGAGTCACATCAAGCACTTTTAGATCTTCATCATTATTATCATGAAAACTAGAAGAACGCGCTTTTACAAACCAATCTTTTTTAGCGCGCATCTTAGCGGTTCTTTCTTTTGCACTCAACAATGGAAATTCTCATGGCTTTGAGAGACTCATTGATATCATGCTTGGGTGGAATAGATATAAGTTTCAAAGAATCAACATCAAGAGAAATTCTATCCACGTTCCTAGCCAATTCATGAATCTTAAGCAATTTTTCTTCAATCAAAGCATTGAAATTCTTTTGCAAACTCATAAATTCTTTAACACTATTCCAAAATCAGAGGGCATCTTATTAAAATTTCCATAAGAATCGTTGTAGGAATTACCATAATTATTAGAGGAATTACTAGGAAAAGACCTAGAATTAAAATTACCTCTATATGCTTCGTTACCAAAATTGTTCCTACCAACAAAATTCACATCCATAGATTCATTATTATTCTCAATCAAAGTGGATAAAGGCATATCATTAGGATCAGAAGAAACACTTTCGTTAGCAAATAATTTCATAAGTTCATCCATCTTTCCACTCAAAACATTGATTTCTTCAATCGCATAAACCTTTTTACTAGTGGATCTTTCGGTGTGCCATTGAGAATAATTGATCATAATATTATCTAGGAGTTTATTACCCTCTCCTAAAGTGATTTCCATAAAAGTGCCTCCCGCGGCCGAATCTAAAAGATTTCTAGAAGCAAAATTCAATTCGGCATAAATTTTTTGTATAATCATCCACAAATTCAAACCATGTGTAGGGCAGTTACATATCATTAATTTCATCCTCTCCCAAGCTTGTGCAACATGCTCATGATCAATTTGCTTAAAATTCATAATATCATTCCTAAGGGATATGATCTTAGCGGGAGGAAAATACTTAGAGATAAAATCATCTTTGCACTTATTCCATGAATCAATACTATTTTTAGGCAAAGATGAGAACCAAGTTTTAGCACGATCCTAAACAAAAACGAAAATAGCTTCAATTTAACAATATCATTATCCACATCTTTCTTCTTTTGCATATCACACAAATCAACAAAAAAAATTAGATGGGATGCGGCACCTTCACTAGGAAGGCGAAAAAATTGATCTTTCATAACAACATTCAACAAAGCAGCAGTAATTTCACAATATTCAGCATTGGTAGTAGGAGCAATCGGAGTGCTACTAAAATCATTGTTGTTGGTATTGGAAAAGTCACACAATTTAGTAATATATTGAGACGTCATGACAAAGCAATCAATCCAACACACAAGCACACATGAAGCAAGCGAAAAGAAACGAACGAAAGAGGGGCAAAGAAGAGGCAAAGGTTTTCGAAAATCGTTTTAGAAGTGGGGAGGGGGAGGAAAATGAGAAGCAAATGGCAAATAATGTAATGCAAGGGAGAAGAGTTTATGATGGGTACTTGGTATGGCTTGACTTGGCATAGATCTCCCCAGCAACGGAGCAAAAAATCCTTCTTGCTACCTCTTGAGCTTGTGTTGGTTTTCCCTTGAAGAGGAAAGGGTGATGCAGTAAAGTAGGATAAGTGTTTCCCTCAGTTTTGAGAACCAAGGTATCAATCCAGTAGGAGACGACGCACAAGTCACCGAATACCTGCACAAACAATCAAGAACTTGCAACCAACACGATAAAGGGGTTGTCAATCCCTTCATGGTCACTCACAAAAGGTGAGATCTAATAGAGATAGTAAACGGTAAAGTAAATATTTTTGGTATTTTGGGGTGTATAGATTGGAAAGTAAAGATTGCAAAATAGTAGGTCGGAAACTAGCAAGAAGTAAACGAGATTCAATAACATGGAAAAGAGACCCGGGGGCCATAGGTTTCACTAGTGGCTTCTCTCAAGATAACATGTATTATGGTGGGTGAACAAATTACTATTGTGCAATTGATATAAAGGCGCATAATTATGATGATATCTAAGGCAATGATCATGAACATAGGCATCACGTCCGTGTCAAGTAGATCGAAATGATTCTGCGTCTACTACTATTACTCCACACATCGACCTCTATCCAGGCATCTAGAGTATTAAGTTCATAAAGAACGGAGTAACGCATTGTGCAAGATGACATGATGTAGAGGAATTAACTCAAGAAATATGATGAAAACCCCATATTTTTATCCTCGATGGCAACAATACAATACGTGCCTTGCTGCCCCTACTGTCACTGGGAAAGTACACCGCAAGATTGAACCCAAAGCTAAGCACTTCTCCTATTGCAAGAAAGATCAATCTAGTAGGCCAAACTAAACCAAAAATTTGAAGAGACTTGCAAAGATATCATATCATGCATATAAGAATTCATAGAAGAACCAAATAAGATTCAAAGATAATCTGATCATAAATCCACAATTCATTAGATCTCGGCAAACACACCGCAAAAGAGTATTACATTGAATATATCTCCAAGAACATCAAGGAGAACTTTGTATTGAGAATCAAAGAGAGAGAAGAAGCCATCTAGCTAATAACTATGGACCTGAAGGTCTGTGGTAAACTACTCATGCTTCATCGGAGAGGTAATGGTGTTGATGTAGAAGCCTTCCATGATCGAATCCCCCTCCCGCAAGACACCGAAAAAGGCCCCAAGATGGGATCTCACGGGTACAGAAGGTTGCGGCGGTGGAAAAGTGGTTTCGTGGTGCTCTCGGTTGTTTCCAGGGTATATGAGTACATATAGGCGAAGGAAGTACTTCAGGGGAGCTACGAGGGGCCCATGAGGGTGGGGGCGCGCCCTACCCCCTTAGGCGCGCCTCCTGCCTCGTGGCCGCCTTGTTGCCTCTCTGACTTCATCTCCAAGTCTTCTGGTTTGCGTTCGGTCCGAGAAAGATCATCATGAAGGTTTCATTCCGTTTGGACTCCGTTTGGTATTCCTTTTCTACGGAACTCTGAAATAGGCAACAAAAAATAGAAACTGGCACTGGGCCCTTGGTTAATAGGTTAGTCCCAAAAATAATATAAAAGAGCATATTAAAGCCCATTAAACATCCAAAATAGATAATATAATAGCATGGAACAATCAAAAATTATAGATACGTTGGAGACGTATCAATACTTTGCTACAGATAATAACTCTTTCATGTGTGGTTGAATTGACAACTCAGCTGCTAATACTTGTGAATATTCTTGGCTCCCCTTGTGTCGAATCAATACATTTGGATTGAACACTCTACCCGCGAAAAGTGTTGCGATCCCCTATACTTGTGGGTTATCAGATACCTACGTCAGTCTTGTGCATAAGCTGAGGGAGGTGCCGCTCCGGATTGACGCCATGAAGCGCTCAGCATGCCTTCAGGGGTCGGGGCTTGCATTTGCGTAGACCATGGTGCATTGGCCGAAGATTAACCAATGGACATGGCCACTGGTCCTCCGCCCAAGGGAAAAGAGCATCGACGCCCTGAGCAGTACTTTGCGAACGTGGTGAATGGCACCCGGGCGATAGAGGGCCAGTGTTCGAAAGATGTAATGCTTGAGTGATTGTATTAATGCTTGAGTGATTGTATTAAGTTTGTATCAAGTGGACCTTATGCTTTATTATGCATCTGCCTGACTTATTTTACATTGTCATGATTTAATTTTGACTCCTGTGTGGCCGTATGTTTATTCTGAAAGATACCAGTCATCGGCTTCAGCCCCCAGGTGAATGCCACGAGGGGTGTTTTGTCTCCACACTGTTACCCTTAGCCAACGTCTTGGTACCTGGAGTCGGTAGTGCACGAGCAAAACTAGGCAATCAGACTATTCAGTTTTATTGCTTTTAATTAGCCTTAGGAGCATGACGGTGGGGGCTAAGGATTAGCCCCCGGTGTATTGTGACGGTCAATACCTACCCCTTTCGATCACATGGTTTATGTTAAGACGAACCCTTCGTGTGACACGGTGAAATCACCAACGATTTTAGGAGTCAAACCTCGGCAATGGATCACTGACCAGTGACTATAACACACAGTTTTTGGCTTTCTCCTCTTTAGGTACTAGACCGGATAAGCCAGAAGTACAATCATAGGGTCTCTCCCTTTCCCTCTTAGCCGAATGTGCAGAACATAAGGGGTAAGCATAGAAGCCGGGCAACCCAACTATTGACCCAAGACATAGTTCGGAACTGATGCATATAATGCAATATCCGAGACGCCGAACACTCAGCATAAGGCGGTGCCGGACTTTGAGATATGGAGCTGATGTGTAAATCAAACTCTTGGTTAGTTAAACGAATGTATTTTCATGCCGAGCTATTCGAAGAGCTAGTGGAGAATCGGAAAGGACATAGATCCGAACACCATAAAGGGCGTTTTTATTATTTCTCGTAAGCTCAAGACGTCTAACCGTACAATTCGAACTGCCAAGGTATTATTAAAAATATAAAAGTTTTACAGAGTAAAGGTTTAGCAGGTCCTTGATGCATGAGTCGAAGCCTTCACTGTGCCCTACTACACGTCTACGCCTTTGCCTCTGAGAGCTGTGAGTTGGGACCTTCCATGGAACCTTGACGGGCGAGGGTCCTGCTGATGAAGCTTTATGTTTGGGGAAGGGTCGGCAATTGGTCCCTGGGTCATCCGAAGACAAGGTGACTCCGAGGTTCGGTTTAGCCGAACATATGCTTCGGATGTATTGATATATGCCTCACGACTGCCCATGGTATTTTGAGTGCGAAATTGTGCTGACGAGGCACGTGAAGCGCGAAGGACATGGGCATGCCGTGGGGTGTGTATCCCTATTTGCGGTGAACGCATGCGGGTTCCCATGACAGGGAGCGGGTTCAAACCCGTTTACTATTATCGCGGGCCTTTACGGTGGGTCGGCATCAGAACCTATATGGGCCAGATTGGTCTTCGGCCGCTAAGGCCGTAGTGTGCTCTTCGGTTCTAAGTGAGCGTTCTGTGTTGCCGTTGAGGGTTATGACGCCCGAAGGACCCGACATCTTATGCAGGACGACATTAAATTTAGCAAACTCTGTTCAGCCAAGGAGGGTGTCGTGGTGGGCGCACGGCAGATGCCAAAGGATGGCTAAAGAGAGGAGGAGGCTTGAGGGCGCTGGTGGGCTCCAGAGGCGAGGTTGGCATGCGCGGGCGCGGAACGCTGGACATACCCAGGTTCGGGGCTCTCCGGAGAGATAACACCCCTAGTCCTGCCGAGTTTAGTTGGATGATCGATAGTACAATGTCGCTCCTGGAGCTGTATGGAGGAGGAAGGAAGTTGGCCAAGGCGTGGGCTGCTCCTTCTCCCCGGTGTTCCTGTTGGGTGGCTAGTCCTATGCTTGCCTGTGTTTCTCTTACATATGTCTCGTATCTCGCATGCCTCTGTAGGCGTGGGTTTCTGGGGGGTTTTATAGATCAACCCATCCAGGGTTACAATGGTAATATGCCGAGTCGGTGGGTCCGTATTGTCGGTGTCCTGGGTACCGGGCTGGGTCCCGCTTGTGGGATTGTGGTTCACCGGGTTCCCCTAGGTGCGGGCCCCGCCTGCCTAGGGGGACTGTGCGCCGTCTTGTCAATCGTCAGGGCATGGCCGAGTCGAGTCATGTACAGTGCTCTCTGTCAGGCTGCCGCTTGTTGTCGTCAGTGATGAGGGCGGGAGCACTGTTGCCACGCTAGCCCTGGTCAGTGGGTAGGTAAGGGGCACTGTTGCCACGCTCCGGCTGACCATAGGCATGGGCGGGAACACTGTTGTCTTGGTCATCGGTGGTTGAGGTCTCGTCCCATCGTACGGCCTGGATGGTACAGGAGCTGACCCGTGGCTGGGTTGCCGTGGACGCCACGGGTGGGTTGGCTTGCTGGGGAAGCCATGGCTGCGCCAGGTTGAGTTGTCTTGCGCCAGCTGCTCCGGCCGGGTCGACGTGCCTTGCCGAGTCGAGGGGCTTGGCCGGGTTGCGGGCCTTGCCGGGTCGAGCGACCCGGCCAGGCGCGTGCCAGTTCGCGGGGCGATGCAGGCCCCGCTGTTTTTGAAAAGGATCCAGGTTCCGTTGCCTGCCCGGGGTTCATCCCCCCCCCGACAGTAGTCCCCGAAGTTGTGAAGGTCCGCCGTCTTTGGATGAGTGGGCCTTCGCAGTTTCCCCCTTGAGCAAGGCGGAATCTGCGAGCGCCGGGTCCGGCAACACCCACTTTGTGCCGGTTTTCTTAGAAACTGGGTCACGGCATCCCGGCCGTGGAGGGAACCGAGGAGTCCTTCGAATCTTGAGGCGATCCCTCGGGCTTCGTGCAAGCGCCACGTGGCGCCCGGAAGTTGGAGGGGCCTAACAGGCCACACGCGTGACGGGACCGGGTGACGGGCCGGGGCCCGCTGCCGCGCACCCTTGGCCCACACGCGTGGATTTATTGCGGCGTCTGGGGGGCGGTTGCACTTCCCCGAGCAGTTAGTGCGCGTGTACGTGCGCACTTATTGCAGGGCAGTGGAATGGGCGTGTGCAGACGATCCCACTCCCCCATGTTTGAACTGGGGGTTATAAATTGAGGGGGCAAGGGGGCGGCGGACATTATTCTCGCTCACGCCCTCCTGTCCCCCTACTCCTGCTCTGCTCTTTCCCACCCATGCACAGCTGCACCCGCGGCCCCGAGCAGAGATCTCTCCATTGTCCATCTTCTCTCTTTCTCTTCCGGCGATGTCACCACCGACGACATCACCTATCTTCGGTCTTCGCGGCGCCTGCCGCGGGAGACGGACGTTGGCGTCCATCTACCGCGGGAGACGGACGTTGGCGTCCATCTGCCGCGCGGCGAGCAGAGGCCCCGGCCCGAGGGGCAGGAGCGCGTCGTCTTCCTCACGCATTTCGAGCGTGGTTTCGGGTTGCCGGCGAGCACCTTCTTCCGCACATTCTTGGAGTTCTTCGGGCTCCAACCGCACCATCTTGGCGTCGGCGCCATCATCCAGCTCTCCGGCTTCGTGACCCTGTGCGATGGGTACCTGGGGGTCGAGCCGACGATTGACCTCTGGGCGCGCTTCTTCTCCTTGAAGCAGCAGGGCCCGTCGTCTGGGGAGTTCGCTGACTGCGTCGCCTCCGTCATCTCGAAGCGGTCGGGGGCGGACTTCCCCAAGATCCCGCTCGAGGATTCTGCCAAGAAGTGGCAGAACTCCTTCTTCTACGTCTGCAACCACGGTACATACCATATTAATCTTGCTCCCTTCGCCGTTGGGCCGCCATGGGCGAAAACGAACTGGGGCCACTCGCTCCGGCGCCCATCGCAGGAAATTGTCAATCCCTGCGAGCGGGTGATGGTGATGAGGATGCATGAGGGGCTCACCGGCACCGACCTCCTTGCCGTGTTCATCACCCTCCGGGTCGTTCCGCTTCAGAGGCGCTCCTGCCTCATTGGCGAAATGATCGGGCTTCAGGACCACAACCAGATGGGGTTGACGCGGCTTTCTGCGGAGCAGGTCGCGCACGGTGTGAACGACATCTCCAAGGCCAACCTTGGGGAGGACTGGCGATTGGGCAAGGCGTCGTACAGCCAATCGAACCCGGCGCTGCAGGTGAGCGTCTGGTGTTCTTACTTTGCCACCACGCATCTTATTATTCGTCCCGACGCGACACAGGAGAAACTTCTGAACGCGAGCCGGCATCCTTACGCCCGGGCTCCGTCGCAGGTGGCACCGGTGGCACCAGAGGAGCCCGCGGCTCACGGCGGCGAGGAGGTGGCCGAGTCCGACGCCGGCGCTAGGCGTCGCGCGGGTAAGTTTTGAATCTTTCCTTCTTCATTTGTCTTGAATTGTTGATCATGTCGTGGCGCAGGCAATGCTGACGCCGGTTGTTGGTGTAGCAGCGTTGGGCGGGGGAGGCGGCAAGGCGGGCGGAGCCGGGTCCTCGCATGGGGTGGCGCCGAGTCGCCCGCATGGGAAATATAGCGTCGTACCGTGACCCCGGGCCCCGAAGTGCACGGTGGACCCGGCCGAGCCTGGGAGGCCGGCCAAGAAGAAGCGCGGGAAGCTCACCCCGGTCCCGGTCTTGACAGGGTAAGCTTCATTTCTTGCTTGCGCCTGGATTCCTTGAGCTAGTCTTGTCTCTTGTTTGCTTATTCTGCCTTCTTCTTCAGGTCGCCAATCATGCTGGCGAGGGCGGCGGCAGCCGCCGCAGCCGCCGAGGGGGCTGAGTTCCGCAGGAGCCGATCCGACCTCGCCGGCCTGGCCGAGGAGGAGGGACGGGGCGACTCGGATCTCGTCCTGGACCCGAACGACGCCGAAGCCTTGGCCTGGCGGTACAGGAACCGGGCCGAGGCGGAGCTGGAGGCGGCGTCGGTCCAGGCTTGGACCGACGCGGCGGCGGCATGCGCACTAGCCGGCGCGGAGCCGTCCTGGCGCGAGATGCCGGAGGGCACGGTGGTGGCGGCGATGGTCTTTGAGCCGTCATCGGTGAGGGAGCGCGGCCGTGGAGGCCGGGCTGAGGTGGTGGTCCTCGACCGGGAGGTCGTGGAGGTGGGGGGCGCTACCCTGACGCGAGCCGACGTGGTCGAGCACGCGGGGGCCGATGGTGGCGGAGGCGTCGTCGTCTTGGAGGAGGCACTGCGGGCAGCAACGCTGGAGGCGCCGCCGGCTATGGAGTAGGCACCGCGGGCGGCGGTGCCTGGGGTGGTGACGCAGGGCGTCCCGGCGTCCGGGTTGCTGACAATGCCGGGAGGTGCATCGGAGGAGGTACTGACCGCGTGACAAGCGGCCAGCGAGGGGCACACCTTGGTGCCCCGGCAAGGAGGGCGCCAAGCTGCCGTGCCGCAGCCCGCGAGGGGGGACGGCGCGGCCGTCTTTGGGCCTCAGACCCAGGAGGAGGCGGCGCTGGACGCCGTTGTTGGGGAATGTAGTAATTTCAAAAAAAATCCTACGCACACACAAGATCATGGTGATGCATGGCAACGAGAGGGGAGAGTGTTGTCTACATACCCTTGTAGATCGTAAGCGGAAGCGTTAGCACAACGCGGTTGATGTAGTCGTACGTCTTCACGATCCGACCGATCAAGTACCGAACGTACGACACCTCTGAGTTCAGCACAGGTTCAGCCTGATGACGTCCCTCAAACTCCGATCCAGCCGAGTGTTGAGGGAGAGTTTCGTCAGCACGACGGCGTGGTGACGATGATGATGTTCTACCGACGCAGGGCTTTGCCTAAGCACCGCTACAGTATTATCGAGGTGGACAATGGTGGAGGGGGGCACCGCACACGACTAAAAGATCAAACGATCAATTGTTTTGTCTCTAGGGTGCCCCCCTGCCCCCGTATATAAAGGAGCAAGGGGGTGCGACCGGCCAAGGGGAGAGGCGCGCCGTGAGGAGTCCTACTCCCACCGGGAGTAGGACTCCCCCCTTTCCTAGTTGGATTAGGACTTGGGAGGGGGGAAAGAGGAGGGAGAGAGGAAGGAAGGGGGGCGCCGCCCCCCTCTCCTTGTCCTATTCGGACTAGGGGGAGGGGCGCGTGGCCCAGCCCTGGCCGCCTCTCCTATTCTCCGTAAAGGCCCACTAAGGCCCATTAACCTCCTCGGGGGGTTCCGGTAACCTCTCGGTACTCCGGTAAAATCCTGATTTCACCCGGAACAATTACGATATCCAAACATAGGCTTACAATATATCAATCTTCATGTCTCGACCATTTCGAGACTCATCGTCATGTCCGTGATCACATCCGGGACTCCAAAAAACCTTCGGTAGATCAAAACATATAAACTCATAATATAACAGCCATCGTAACATTAAGTGTGCGGACCCTACGGGTTCGAGAATTATGTAGACATGACCGAGACACGTCTCCGGTCAATAACCAATAGCGGAACCTGGACGCTCATATTATTTCCCACATATTCTACGAAGATCTTTATCGGTCAGACCGCATAACAACATACGTTGTTCCCTTTGTCATCGGTATGTTACTTGCCCGAGATTCGATCGTCAGTATCTCAATACCTAGTTCAATCTCGTTACTGGCAAGTCTCTTTACTCGTTCCGTAATACATCATCTCACAACTAACTCATTAGTTACAATGCTTGCAAGGCTTAAGTGATGTGCATTACCGAGAGGGCCCAGAGATACCTCTCCGACAATCAGAGTGAAAAATCCTAATCTCAAAATACGCCAACCCAACAAGTACCTTTGGAGACACCTATAGAGCACCTTTATAATCACCCAGTTACGTTGTGATGTTTGGTAGCACACAAAGTGTTCCTCCCGTAAACGGGAGTTGCATAATCTCATAGTCATAGGAACATGTATAAGTCATGAAGAAAGCAATAGCAATATAGTAAACGATCGGGTGCTATGCTAACGGAATGGGTCAAGTCAATCACATCATTCTCCTAATGATGTGATCCCATTAATCAAATGACAACTCATTTCTATGGTTAGGAAACATAATCATCTTTGATTAACAAGCTAGTCAAGTAGAGGCATACTAGTGACACTCTGTTTGTTTATGTATTCACACATGTATTACGTTTCCGGTTAATATAATTCTAGCATGTATAATAAACATTTATAATGATATAAGGAAATAAATAATAACTTTATTATTGCCTCTAGGGCATATTTCCTTCAGTCTCCCACTTGCACTAGAGTCAATAATCTAGATTACAAAGTAATGATTCTAACACCCATGGAGTCTTGGTGCTGATCATGTTTTGCTCATGGAAGAGGCTTAGTCAACGGGTCTGCAACATTCAGATCCGTATGTATCTTGCAAATTTCTATGTCTCCCACCTGGACTAGATCCTGAATGGAATTGAAGCGTCTCTTGATGTGCTTGGTTCTCTTGTGAAATCTGGATTCCTTCGCTAAGGCAATTGCTCGAGTATTGTCACAAAAGATTTTCATTGGACCCGATGCACTAGATATGACACCTAGATCGGATATGAACTCCTTCATCCAGACTCCTTCATTTGCTGCTTCTGAAGCAACTATGTACTCCGCTTCACATGTAGATCCCGCCACGACGCTTTGTTTAGAACTGCACCAACTGAAAGATCCACCATTTAAGGTAAACACATATCCGGTTTGTGATTTAGAATCGTCCGGATCAGTGTCAAAGCTTGCATAAACGTAACCATTTACGATGAGTTCTTTGTCACCTCCATAAACGAGAAACATATCCTTAGTCCTTTTCAGGTACTTTAGGATGTTCTTGACCGCTTTCCAGTGATCCACTCCTGGATTACTTTGGTACCTCCCTGCTAGACTTATAGCAAGGCACACATCAGGTCTGGTATACAACATTGCATACATGATAGAGCCTATGGCTGAAGCATAGGGAACATCTTTCATTTTCTCTCTATCTTCTGCAGTGGTCGGGCATTGAGTCTTACTCAACTTCACACCTTGTAACACAGGCAAGAACCCTTTCTTTGCTTGATCCGTTTTGAACTTCTTCAAAACTTTGTCAAGGTATGTGCTTTTTGAAAGTCCAATTAAGCGTCTCGATCTATCTCTATAGATCTTAATGCCCAATATGTAAGCAGCTTCACCGAGGTCTTTCATTGAAAAACTCTTATTCAAGTATCCCTTTATGCCATCCAGAAATTATATATCATTTCCAATCAGTAATATGCCATCCACATATAATATCAGATATGCTACAGAGCTCCCACTCACTTTCTTGTAAATACAGGCTTCTCCAAAAGTCTGTATAAAACCAAATGCTTTGATCACACTATTGAAGCGTTTATTCCAACTCCGAGAGGCTTGCACCAGTCCATAAATGGATCACTGGAGCTTGCACACTTTGTTAGCTCTCTTTGGATCGACAAAACCTTCCGGTTGCATCATATACAACTCTTCTTCCAGAAATCCATTCAGGAATGCAGTTTTGACATCCATTTGCCAAATTTCATAATCATAAAATGCGGCTATTGCTAACATGATTCGGACATACTTAAGCATCGCTACGGGTGAGAAGGTCTCATCATAGTCAATCCCTTGAACTTGTCGAAAAGCTTTTGCAACAAGTTGAGCTTTCTAGGCAGTAATATTACCGTCAGCGTCAGTCTTCTTCTTGAAGATCCATTTGTTCTCAATTGCTTGCCGATCATCGGACAAGTCAACCAAAGTCCATACTTTGTTCTCATACATGGATCCCATCTCAGATTTCATGGCCTCAAGCCATTTTTCGGAATCTGGGCTCACCATCGCTTCTTCATAGTTCGTAGGTTCATCATGATCCAGTAGCATGACCTCCAGAACAGGATTACCGTATCACTCTGGTGCGGATCTTATTCTATTTGACCTACGAGGTTCAGTAACAACTTCATCTGAAGTTCCATGATCATCATCATTAACTTCCTCACTAATTGGTGTAGATGTCACAGGAACCAGTTTTTGTGATGAACTACTTTCCAATAAGGAAGCAGGTACAGTTACCTCATCAAGTTCTACTTTCCTCCCACTCACTTCTTTCGAGAGAAATTCTTTCTCTAGAAAGGATCCATTTTTAGCAACGAATGTCTTGCCTTCGGATCTGTGACAGAAGGTGTACCCAACAGTCTCCTTTGGGTATCCTATGAAGACACATTTCTCCGATTTGGGTTCGAGCTTATCAGGTTGAAGCTTTTTCACATAAGCATCGCAGCCCCAAATTTTAAGAAACGACAACTTTGGTTTCTTGCCAAACCATAGTTCATAAGGCGTTGCCTCAACGGATTTTGATGGTGCCCTATTTAATGTGAATGCGGCCGTCTCTAAAGCATAACCCCAAAACGATAGCGGTAAATCAGTAAGAGACATCATAGATCACACCATATCTAGTAAAGTATGATTACGATGTTCGGATACACCATTACACTGTGGTGTTCTGGGTGGCGTGAGTTGCGAAACTATTCTGCATTGTTTCAAATGTAGACCAAAGTCGTAACTCAAATATTCTCCTCCACTATCAGATCATAGAAACTTTATTTTCTTGTTACGATGATTTTCAACTTCACTATGAAATTCTTTGAACTTTTCAAACGTTTCAGACTTATGTTTCATTAAGTAGATATACCCATATCTGCTTAAATCGTCTGTGAAGGTGAGAAAATAACGATATCCGCCACGAGCCTCAACATTCATCGGACCACATACATTTGTATATATGATTTCCAATAAATCTGTTGCTCTCTCCATAGTTCCGGAGAACGGCGTTTTAGTCATCTTGCCCATGAGGCACGGTTCGCAAGTACCAAGTGATTCATAATCAAGTGGTTCCAAAAGTCCATCAGTATGGAGTTTCTTCATCGCTTTACACCAATATGACCTAAACGGCAGTGCCACAAATAAGTTGCACTATCATTATCAACTCTGCATCTTTTGGCTTCAACATTATGAATAGGTGTATCATTACTATCGAGATTCATCAAAAATAGACCACTCTTCAAGGGTGCATGACCATAAAAGATATTACTCATATAAATAGGACGACCATTATTCTCTGATTTAAATGAATAACCGTCTAGCATTAAACAAGATCCAGATATAATGTTCATGCTCAACACTGGCACCAAATAACAATTATTTAGGTCTAATACTAATCCCGAAGGTAGATGTAGAGGTAGCATGCCGACCGCGATCTCATCGACTTTGGGACCATTTCCCATGCGCATTGTCACCTCGTCCTTTGCCAGTGTTCGCTTAATCCGTAGTCCCTGTTTTGAGTTGCAAATATTAGCAACAAAACCAGTATCAAATACCCAGGTGCTACTACGAGCTCTAGTAGGGTACACATCAATAACATGTATACCACATATACCTTTGTTCACCTTGTCATCCTTCTTACCCGCCAAATACTTGGGGCAGTTCCGCTTCGAGTGACCAGTCTGCTTGCAATAGAAGCACTCAGTTTCAGGCTTAGGTCCAGACTTGGGTTTCTTCTCCTGAGCAGCAACTTGTTTGCTATTCTTCTTGAAGTTCCCCTTCTTCTTCCCTTTGCCATTTTTCTTGAAACTAGTGGTCTTGTTGACCATCAACACTTGATGCTCCTTCTTGATTTCTAACTCCGCAGCCTTTAGCATTATGAAGAGCTCGGGAATCGTCGTATCCATCCCTTGCATGTTATAGTTCATCACGAAGCTCTTGTAGCTTGGTGGCAGTGATTGAAGAATTCTGTCAATGACGCTATCATCCGGAAGATTAACTCCCAGTTGAATCAAGTGATTATTATACCCAGACATTTTGAGTATATGCTCACTGACAGAACTATTCTCCTCCATCTTGTAGTTGTAGAACTTATTGGAGACTTCATATCTCTCAATCCGGGCATTTGCTTGAAATATTAACTTCAACTCCTGGAACATCTCATATGCTCCATGACGTTCAAAACGTCGTTGAAGTCCCGGTTCTAAGCCGTAAAGCATGTCACACTGAACTATCGAGTAGTCATCAGCTTTGCTCTGCCAGATGTTCACAACATCTAGTGTTGCTCCTGCAGCAGGTCTGGCACCCAGCGGTGCTTCCAGGACGTAATTCTTCCGTGCAGCAATGAGGATAATCCTCAAGTTACGGACCCAGTCCGTGTAATTGCTACCATCATCTTTCAACTTTGCTTTCTCAAGGAACGCATTAAAATTCAACAGAACAACAGCACGGGCCATCTATCTACAATCAACATAGACAAGCAAGATACTATCAGGTACTAAGTTCATGATAAATTTAAGTTCAATTAATCATATTACTAAAGATCTCCCACTTAGATAGACATCCCTCTAATCCTCTAAGTGATCACGTGATCCAAATCAACTAAACCATAACCGGTCATCACGTGAAATGGAGTAGCTTTCAATGGTGAACATCACTATGTTGATCATATCTACTATATGATTCACGCTCGACCTTTTGGTCTCAGTGTTCCGAGGCCATATCTGCATATGCTAGGCTCGTCAAGTTTAACCTGAGTATTCTGTGTGTGCAAAACTGGCTTGCACTCGTTGTAGATGGACGTAGAGCTTATCACACCCGATCATCACATGGTGTTTGGGCACGACGAACTTTGTCAACGGTGCATACTCAGGGAGAATACTTTTATCTTGAAATTTAGTGAGAGATCATCTTATAATGCTACCGTCAATCAAAGCAAGATAAGATGCATAAAGATAAACATCACATGCAATCAATATATAAGTGATATGATATGGCCATCATCATATTGTGCTTGTGATCTCCATCTTCAAAGCACCGTCATGATCACCATCGTCACCGGCGCGACACCTTGATCTCCATCGTAGCATCATTGTCGTCTCACCAATCTTATGCTTCTACGACTATCGCTACCGCTTAGTGATAAAGTAAAGCATTACAGGGCGATTGCATTGCATACAATAAAGTGACAACCATATGGCTCTTGCCAGTTGCCGATAACTCGGTTACAAAACATGATCATCTCATACAATAAAATTTAGCATCATGTCTTGACCATATCACATCACAGCATGCCCTGCAAAAACAAGTTAGACGTCCTCTACTTTGTTGTTGCAAATTTTACGTGGTTGCTACGGGCCGAGCAAGAACCGTTCTTACCTACGCATCAAAACCACAATGATAGTTTGTCAAGTTGGTATTACCTTCGCAAGGACCGGGCGTAGCCATAGTCGGTTCAACTAAAGTGAGAGAGACAGACAGCCGCCGGTCACCTTTAAGCAACTAGTGCTCGTGGCGGTGAAACCAGTCTCGCATAAGTGTATGCGTAATGTCGGTCCGGGCCGATTCATCTCACAATACCGCTGAACCAAAGTATGACATGTTGGTAAGCAGTATGACTTATATCGCCCACAACTCACTTGTGTTCTACTCGTGCATATGACATCTACGCATAAAACCAGGCTCGGAAGCCACTGTTGAGGAACGTAGTTATTTCAAAAAATATCCTACGCACACTCAAGATCATGGTGATGCATAGCAACGAGAGGGGAGAGTGTTGTCTACATACCCTTGTAGACCGTAAGCGTAAGCATTAGCACAACGCGGTTGATGTAGTCGTACGTCTTCACGATCCGACCGATCAAGTACCGAACGTATGGCACCTCCGAGTTCAGCACACGTTCAGCCCGATGACGTCCCTCGAACTCCGATCCAGCCGAGTGTTGAGGGAGAGTTTCATCAGCACGACGGCGTGGTGACGATGATGATGTTCTACCGACGCAGGGCTTCGCCTAAGCACCGCTACAGTATTATCGAGGTGGACTATGGTGGAGGGGGGCACCGCCCACGGCTAAAAGATCAAATGATCAATTGTTGTGTGTCTAGGGTGCCCCCTGCCCCCGTATATAAAGGAGCAAGGGGGGGTGCGGCCGTCCAAGGGGAGAGGCGCGCCGGGAGGAGTCCTACTCCCACCGGGAGTAGGACTCCCCCCTTTCCTAGTTGGATTAGGACTTGGGAGGGGGAAAGAGGAGGGAGAGAGGAAGGAAGGGGGGGCGCCGCCCCCCACTCCTTGTCCTATTCGGACTAGGGGGGAGGGGTGCGCGGCCCAGCCCTAGCCGCCTCTCCTCTTCTACGTAAAGGCCCACTAAGGCCCATTAACCTCCCGGGGGGTTCCGGTAACCTCCCGGTACTCCGGTAAAATCCCGATTTCACCTGGAACACTTCCGATATCGAAACATAGGCTTCCAATATATCAATCTTCATGTCTCGACCATTTCGAGACTCCTCATCATGTCCGTGATCACATCCGGGACTCCGAACAACCTTTAGTACATCAAAACATATAAACTCATAATATAATAGTCATCGTAACGTTAAGCGTGCGGACCCTACAGGTTCTAGAACTATGTAGACATGACCGAGACACGTCTCCGGTCAATAACCAATAGCGGAACCTAGATGCTCATATTGGTTCCCACATATTCTATGAAGATCTTCATAGGTCAGACCGCATAACAACATACGTTGTTCCCTTTGTCATCGGTATGTTACTTGCCCGAAATTCGATCGTCAGTATCTCAATACCTAGTTCAATCTCGTTACCGGCAAGTCTCTTTACTCGTTCCGTAATACATCATCTCGCAACTAACTCATTAGTTACAATGCTTGCAAGGCTTAAGTGATGTGCATTACCGAGAGGGCCCAGAGATACCTCTCCGACAATCAGAGTGACAAATCCTAATCTTGAAATACGCCAACCCAACAAGTACCTTTGGAGACACCTGTAGAGCACCTTTATAATCACCCAGTTACGTTGTGACGTTTGGTAGCACACAAATTGTTCCTCTGGTAATAGGAGTTGCATAATCTCATAGTCATAGGAACATGTATAAGTCATGAAGAAAGCAATAGCAATATACTAAACGATCAAGTGCTATGCTAACGGAATGGGTCAAGTCAATCACATCATTATCCTAATGATGTGATCCCGTTAATCAAATGACTACTGATGTCTATGGTTAGGAAACATAACCATCTTTGATTAACGAGCTAATCAAGTAGAGGCATACTAGTGACACTCTGTTTGTTTATGTATTCACACATGTATTATGTTTCCGATTAATACAATTCTAGCATGAATAATGAACATTTATCATGATATAAGGAAATAAATAATAACTTTATTATTGCCTCTAGGGCATATTTCCTTCAGCCGTCAATCGCCGCATGCGAGGCCGGACGGAGCGGCTTGAGGCCTTCGCCCAGGCCGAGGTGGAGCGGACGCACGACCTGGAGCGCGCCGTTCTGGTAAGCCTTCTTTCTTTAGTTTCCTTGCAATTTCTTATTTGTGGGGGCGCGCCAGCGCACCCACTGGGTGTAGCCCCCGAGGTTCGGGCCATCTACGTAGTAGTTGGTTCGAATCTTAAGAGCGTTGGCCTTGTTCTGACTTCTGTCTTTTTTCAGCATGTTGACGCCTTTCGGGTTGCCGCCTTCAACCGGCTACTCGGCAAGCATCGGGAGCTCAAGGAGCAACTTTCTGCCAAGGAGGAGGAGCTTCGCGTCGCCACAGGTACTCTTGTGCTCTTTTCTAGTGTGGGCGCGCTAACGCACCCACTGAGTGTAGCCCCCGAGATTCGGGCCAACTATGTAACAGTTGGGCCAAATCTTAAGTCTTGTCTTTTTTTTCTTCTCCTGAATTCTTCTTCTTTGCAGCCGAGGTGCTGTCTTGGCGGACCCGGCTGCTCCGGTCCGGTCATCATTACAACCGGCTTGTTACCGATACCGGCCGTCTTGGCGTCGAGGCGACGCAGGCGAGGGCGGAGGCGGCCGCGGCCCGGCGCTTTCTTAATGAGGCCAACCGGCTGCATGAGCAGCTGGCGGGTCACAAGAGCCGCCTCGAGACCGAGGTGGATCTCCTTAAGGCGGAGGCCGCCAAGGTGGTGGAGACGCAGCAGGCCCTGGTCGAGGCGGACTAGCAGCGGGGCCAGCTGGCTGACGAAAAGGGCCGGCTCCAGGCCGAGGTGGATCGCCTGCGGGAGCAGGCCACTGCGGCTGAGGAGGCCCGTCAGGACGAGACTCGCCGCCACGAGGCGACCGAGAAGGCGGTCGAAGACAAGGACTCCGAGATGAAGGCGGCCCTTGCTAAGGTGGCCAACCTAGAGAAGGCGCTCGGGGAGCGTGACCACATCATGGAGCGGGAGCGGTGTGGTATGTTGCTCGAGGCGCAACACCTGGAAGAATCCTTCTCCAGTAAGTGCTGCTTCTTGTAGTTTGCCGGGTCGGGACCCGGTCCTTTCTTCCTTGATGTTCTTCTAACTTGCTTCTTCTTTTGCGACAGGGGCCTTCCCGGAGATGCAGCGGCTAGTGGAGGAAGCCGTCCGTTATCAGCGTGACCCGACTGGCGTTGTTGGGTCTGGGACGGATCCGTTGATGGCCTGGACCTTCCTGGAGATCATCGCCGCTGCTGAGGCCCGCCTGCGGGTCCTGGGGACGCAGATGGAGCAGTTGTCCCGGGCCGGCACCGCGATGACGATGGCCCTGTGGCCGGACTCCGTCCATCCGCGGAGCTTCTCGCGCCTGGCGTGTTGGTTGGAGGCGGGTCCGGACCGTCTTGGCCAGTGGAGCGTTTCCGCCGCTCGCGCCGGTGCTGAGATGGCGCTCTGGATCGCGCTGTCTTGGCATCCGGATCCTCAACTAGATGCTGATGGGCCAGCGCGCCGGCTCGGAGCAGTTGCTGCAGGAGCAAGCCGGCCGGATCGCCTCCCGGGCCAGCTACATCGCCGAGTTCGCCTTCCACGATGAGTTCCATCCGGAGCGGATAGAAGATGGCGGGGTCGTGGATGGCGACGACTATGGCTTGCTTCTTCGCGATCCGGAGGGGAGCTCGGAGGAGACGGGTATCTACGGCGACGCGGATGCCGAAGAGGACACTGGTGCCTCGCCGGACCCGGAGGCCGGCAGTGGAGAGCCGTCAACGTCGCGACACGCCGCTGGGGATGCCTGAGAAACTTTGTGTAGAAAACTGTTAAGTAGCAGGTCCACCCACCCATTGGGGGTTTTTAGGGTGTAATGAACTCGGGCCGTGGGCCTTTGCTTTAAATATTTGTGTGTAAATGTCGTGAGTGCTTGTTTGCTCTTTACCTTCTGCTTTTTCGAACCGATTTCATACGCTTTTCCTCTCTCAAACCTCCCCCCCCCCCCCGCGAGTCAGACGGCCGAGGCTCCGGTCCATGACAAGGAGTTCGATTCTTTGAGAGGGGCGCACAGGACTTGGGTCCTTAGAAGCGTTGAGCGCGAGCGAAACACCCACTGGGCCGGCTGGCGACAATCCGGCTTGGCCGGTTGGTGAGCAGCCGGTCATGCGGCTAACTTAGTTGATGAGCGACGGGCCGGGTTGATCGACCCGGCGGCCTTTGAATTAGTTATGAACCATAGAGGAGCTTTGGCCCGTTGTGCTTGCCCGCCGACAGCCAAAGCTGGATCTGTGGTTTTTAGGGCGAAGTGGGGGACCGTGGCAACCTAACTTTATCAGGAATCACCAAGTAAAGCGGCGGGGTGGCGACCGAGCCGGCCTGCCCCCGAGCCCCCAGGTCGAGCGAGTCGAACCGGCGGTCGGGTTCAGTTGTAAAATGATTAAAAAATATAGGTACACAATAAATTGGTCGGCAAAAGGCAGCCCCCAAGTCTCGTTCGGGGACCCCATAGTTTCATACGTTTACAAAAGGCGACGATACATACACTGTGCGGCTAACTGTAAAACGGGTGAAGGAGTTCCGCGTACCATGGCCAGGTCGTTTCTTCGCCGGCGGTGTCCTTCTTGCGCTTCTTTGAATTGCGTGCGTTGATGAGGTAGTAGGCGTTGCAATCGCGCAAGGCCCTGCTCACGATGAATGGGCCCTCCCATGGAGAGGACAACTTGTGCTGTCCTGCCTTCTCTTGGATGAGTCGGAGGACGAGGTCACCTTCGCGGAATGCGAGAGGTTTGATCTTCTTGCTGTGGTAGTGCCTCGGGCCTTGCTGGTAGATAGCTGAACGGCTAAGTGCCAGAAGGCATGCTTCTTTGAGCAGGTCAACGCCGTCTTCGCGTGCCTCTCTGGCTTCGGCTTCGGTGTACATCGCGACGTGCGGCGAGTCGAACTCGACGTCGGTTGGGATGACGACTTCCGCTCCATAAACGAGGAAGAACGGGGTGAACCCGGTCGACCGGTTCGGTGTGGTGCGCAGACTCCAGAGAACTGATGGCAACTCGTCAAGCCAACTGCCGGGTGAGCGGATGAGTGGCTCGATGAGTCGTGGCTTGATGCCAGACAGGATGAGTCCGTTGGCCCGCTCGACCTGCCCGTTGGACTACGGATGTGCCACGGAGGCCAGGTCGAGGTGGATGCCGGAGACGGAGCAGTATTGCTCGAGCGCGCCCTTGGCGAAGTTGGTGCCGTTGTCGGTGATGATGTTGTTCGGCATGTCGTAGCGCACCGCTATGTCCTTGATGAACCGGACGGCTGTTGGCCCGTCCAGTTTCTTGATTGGTCTTGCCTCGATCCACTTGGTGAATTTGTCCACTGCCACCAGCAAGTGCGTGATGCCGCCTCGAGCGGTTTTGAAGGGTCCCACCATGTCGAGTCCCCAGACCGCAAAGGGCCAGGCGATCGGTATGGTGCGGAGTGCTGACGCCGGCTGGTGGCTGCGTTTGCTGAAGCGTTGGCACCCCTCGCACTTGAGGACGAGTGACTCGACGTCTTCGAGGGCCGTTGGCCAGTAAAAACCGTGGCGGAACGCCTTGGCCACCAGGGATCACGATGCGGCGTGGTGCCCGCACTCGCCCTGGTGAATGTCGAGGAGGATGTCGATGCCGCAATCCCGCTCAACGCAACGCTGGAACACGCCAGTAGAGCTGCGCTTGACAAGCTCGTTGTTGATGATGCTGTAGGCGAACACCCGGCGCTGAACTTGCCGAGCTTCAGTATCGTCCATGGGGAGAACCCCGTTCTCCAGAAATTCTGATATCGGCAGGGCCCAAGATGGGGCCGCGACCATGGCGAAGACGGCCACCAGGGTGGGTTCCGAGTCTGCAGCCCCTGGGCCGGGTTGAGCAGCCCCCGGGTTGGGGACGGTGATGGCTGGGTCTAGGGTGACGGTGGCCGGGTTGAGCTGAGCAGCCCCCGGGCCGGGTTCAGCAGCCCCCGGGCCGGCTTGTGGTGCGGCCGGGTCTTCTGGAATGTGGATGGACTCGAAGTCTGATGATGGCTTGACGGATGGCTTGCGCAGGTGCTCGAGGGAAACGCCGGACGCGATGGCTTGACATGACGAGGCAATCTTGGCAAGCGTGTCGGCTACCTCGTTCTCCACGCACGAGACATGGAGGAACTCGCAACCCTCGAAGGATCCAGACAGCTTCTGGACGAGGAAGTGGTAGCTTGCCATGTTGGAGTCGCGGGCGTCCCACTCGCCGGAGCACTGCTGCACCACCAGGTCCGAGTCGCCGTAGCACAGGATGCGCCGGATGCCGAGTTCCTTGGCAAGCCGGAGGCCGTGCACAAGGGCTTCATATTCGGCGACGTTGTTGGAGGCAGCAAAGTAGATCTCGAGCGCGTAGCGGAGCCGGTCGCCCTTTGGAGATGATAGTACGATGCCGGCCCCTAAGCCGAGTCGCATCTTGGACCCGTCGAAGTGCATGCGCCAATGCGTCGAGTCTGGAGGCGGTGGTAAGTACTGGGTCTCAGTCCAGTCAACGAGGAAATCGGCCAGGGCCTGAGACTTGATCATGGTGCGGGGCTCGTAGAGGATGGTGTGGCCGGCTAGCTGGATCGCCCATTTGGCGACGCAGCCATAGGCGTCCCGGCACCCGATGATTTCTCCGATAGGCGTCGTGCTGACGACGGTGACGACATTCTCTTGAAAGTACTGCTTCAGCTTCTTGGCGGTGAGGTACACGCCGTAACACATCTTATGGTAGTGTGGGTAGTTCTGCTTGGAGGTGGAGAGCACCTCGCTCAGGTAGTAGACCGGGTGCTGGACGGCCTGGATCTTGCCCTTCTCTGGTCGCTCGACCACCAGCACCGTGCTGACCGCCCGCGAGGTCACGACTATGTAGAGCAACAACGGCTCCTTCTCGGTCGGTGCGGCCAGGACTAGTGCGGTGGAGAGCATGCGCTTGAGGTCTTGGAAGGCCTCGCCCGCCTTGCTGTTCCACTCGAACGGGCTTGTCTTCTTCATCAGCTGGTACAGGGGTAGCGCCCTCTCGCCCAGCCGGCTTAGAAACCGGCTGACCGAGGCCAAGCATCCGGTGAACTTATGGACATCGCGCAGCCGAGCTGGCTTGCGCATGCGCTCGATGGCCTTGATCTTCTCCAGGTTCGCCTCAATGCCGCGTTCCGAGACGAGGAAGCCGAGCAGCTTTCCGACCGGGACACCGAAAACGCACTTTCCCGGGTTGAGCTTGACCTTGTATTCGTAGAGGTTGGCGAATGTTTCCTTCAAATCGTCGAGGAGCGTGAGGTGCTGCTTGGTCTTCACCACGATATCGTCCACGTACACGTGGATGTTACGGCCGAGTTGCGGTAGCAGGCATTTCTGCATGCAGCGTTGGAAGGTGGCGCCGACGTTCTTCAAGCCGAACGACATGGTGATGTAGCAATACGCCCCAAAGGGCGTGATGTAGGATGTCTTCAGGGCATCGGCCGGGTCCATCTTGATCTGGTGATAGCCGGAGTAAGCGTCTAGGAAGGACAGGAGCTCGCACCCGGCGGTCGAGTCAATGACTTGGTCAATCCGCGGGAGAACGAACGGATCCTTGGTACAGGCCTTGTTGAGGCTGGTGTAGTCGATACACATGCGCGAGGTCTTGTTCTTCTTCAGGACGAGGACTGGACTGGCCAGCCACTCGGGGTGAAACACTTCCATTATGAAGCCGGCCGCCAAAAGCTTGGCGACCTCTTCACCAATGGTTCTTCTCTTCTCTTCGGAAAATCGACGGAGGGGTTGACGGACAGGCTTGGCATCCTTGCGGACGTGGAGTTTGTGCTCGACGTACTTCCTCGGGATACCCTACATGTCCTTGGGGGTCCATGCAAAGATATCCCGGTTCTCACGGAGGAAGTCGACGAGCTCGCCTTCCTATTTGCTATCGAGGCGAGCGCCTACGACAACGTACTTGCTGAAGCTGGGGTCTTCCAGGTTGAGATTCACCTTATTGGTCTCCTTGGAGGGCTTGAAGGTGGCCTCGTCGGCCGGGTCCAGGGTCGGGATCGACGCAGCGGAGGCCTCGTGGGCCAGGGCGACGATCCGGTCGAGCTGGCGCCCCTCCTCGGCAATGACCAGCGACTCGACCAACTTGGCGCCGTCTCGGGCGCACTCCAGAGACTTGCGGTAGTCGCCGGTGACGGTAATGAGGCCCTTGGGACCCGGCATCTTCATCTTCAGGTACGCATAGTGGGGAACCGCCATGAACTTGGCGAGCGCGGGCCGGCCCAGCAATGCATGATATGCGCTGGACAAGGCCACCACCTCGAACCAGACCGGTTCACGTCAGAAGTGGCTGTTGTCGCCGAACAGGACATCGAGCCGGACCCGGCCAATGGGCGAGCAGGAGAGGCCGGGTACGATGCCGTGGAAGACTGTCTGGGTTGGCTCTAGGTCCTCGGCCTTGAGGCCGAGTTTGGTCATCGTGTCGCGGTAGGGGATGTTGATGCTGCTGCCGCCGTCGATGAGGACTCGGGAGAACCTGCATGTACGCCGCACGACGATGGTGGGGTTGGGGACGAGGGCGTATCCACCCGGACTCGGCATGACTGCCGGGTGATCCTCCCGGGTCCAGGTGATCGGGCGATCCGACCAGTGCATGAAATCCGGCTTGGCCGGGATGACGGTGTTCACCTTCTGCCGAAGGAGGCGCTCGCTACGCTTGTCATCACCGAGGCTGGTGAAGACGACGTAGGCCGCGTTCTGGTCCGGGTAGGCGTCGTTCCGCATCGCGCCGCCGGCAGGACGTGGCCGTGGAGGCAGAGGCGGCTGTCCCTGCGCCTGGAGCTGGAGCCGGAGCCGGAGGAGGCGGAACGTCTCCCCTCATGATGCGCTTGGTGATGGCGCACTGCGAAGATGTGCGTGGAGGGTCTTGCGCCGCTGTGGTGCTTGCGTGGGGCGTCGAGCATCTCTTTGAAACTCATGGCGGGTTGCCACGCCATCTTGTGGGTCTGCCGGCGCTTCGCTGCCGGGTCCGCCGCGGGCTCGGCGGCCGTGACGAGCTGGTTGTCGTGACGTTGCGCCGGCTGGTCGGCCTTGCGCTTTTTGTTCTGGTGATGCTGCTGCCGGCTTCGGGGGAGGAACCGGCTTCGCCTTGCCGGCTTCATCTAGTGCCACCTGGATCTTCATGGCGGAGTCAGTGTTGGCGTACTTGTCCGCCGTCACCATGAGCGCGGCCATGGTGGCTGGCTCGGAGCGTAGGAGCCTGTGTCATCAAAGGATGTCGAACGAGCAGGAAGAGCGAGTGTTTGACACAGAACCATATTACAGGCAGGGTCCTCTTACCCAAGTTGATCACCAGCTGCCGGCAACCTGGACTACCTACCTCAATATGCGTTAGGAGATCCGAGACCCGCAGGTGCATCAACAACTGCAACACAATCTGGTGGAGCACATATGGAGGCTCAAGGGCGCGCCGGGAACGACATGTGATGAAATATGAGTTTTTATTTGTTGAACTATATAATTTGTATTGAACTATTTGTTGTTGAATTATTTGATTTCTATTAATTTTCTGTGATGAGCTATGGAGGCAAAAATTTATTTATGGAGAATTCACGCCGAACCGCGCCGAATATTGGCCGACTCACGCCGATATCGGACCATTTTTCGATGAAAGTGTGCCGAATAATGGGCCGACATCGGCGCCTGGAGGCGACCTGGGGGCGACGGCTGGGTGCCCAACCGCCCCCAGAGCCGACTTTGCCGCCGGCTCGCCCCCAGGCGGCGATCTTTATGCCTCCTGGGGGGGGCAACGGCTGGAGATGCTCTAAGTCTTTGTTGTTGCTTTTGCACTACTGCAGATTGGGCATAAGACAACACATGTATCACATATCATTTGATCAAACTGTGTGCGATGTAACATCTGAAAACAAGCGTATGTGATGTCGTAATATCACACACATTTCAAAAACGTAGTTGTGTGTGACGTAACCTACATTGCACAAGGTTTAAGAAAATGTGAACGTTTGTCATACTTCTGCACACGTTTTGTGCAAAAGATGTGTGTGCATTGTAATCTATCATTGCACACATCTTTTAATATGTAACTGTATGTGACAGTTTTTGGAAACAGTGTGTTTGATGTACCATATTATTGCACACGATAGCAAAACAACAACCGTGTGTGATGACTTGCACACGATAGCAAAAGAACAGACGTGGAAATGAAACTTTTCATTTATGTGAATATGGAATTTCCGTTTCTACAACAGGCCTATGGTTGCTTTGTAGCCTAACTACAAAACAACACACAATGAGCAGAATGGATCATTTGGGAACCAACTTGTACTACCACACGCGTAGTCGACTAGACCCTATACGAATTGTCGGGTACTACTATATACTACCCTAAGTTGCTAACATATTCGGTCTGTATCCGCTCCATGTCGATTTCCTGTAGTATATGCGTATTCATTTTTGGGGTTTCTGTACTCATTTCTACTTCTGCAAAAAGATATGAAAACAAATGTGCTAGCACCTAGTTTCGTCCATTTCCGCTCCATTTTCATCCCTACCCACCATGCGACGAGCAGCGGGTCTACTCCTCCCAGAGCCATGCGGCTCTCTCCACCGTCGTCACCCGCTGCATCGCCAACCGCTCCGACTCCTTGAGTGCCATGAATAGTGCCTTGGCATTTTTGCAGCGATACAGGCACCCGTCTCCGCAAAGAGCAATGGATGGCGATGCACAGGGCTGCGTCGTTGTCGCTGGTAGGGAGGTGGGTGGGGTGGGGGGTGTTGGCTCTGGCGCGGATCTACTCGATCCACTGTTGGAGCGGCTGGCAGCCACCTCCGCTGCCTGCTTCCTTGTAAGGTGGTATGTGTGACCCACCGACTCTGGTTGTGGTTTCGCCGATACCAACACCTAGCGGCGCCCTGAGGGGCACGTGCGGGCGATGCTGGGTGCCGCCTGACAGGGACGGCAAAGCTGCGTCGGACAAGCGTGGGGTGCCGTGCATCTGCAGCTGCCCACCTAGCACGTCGTCGACGCCCCGAAAGAGGAGCTACCACCTCGGTCCAGCCGCGCCCGACGAAGGGCAATGCGGAGCGCTAGCTAGCTCCTCCTCGTCGGGCACCGACAAGCCATTGAACCCCCAAGGCAGGCTTCTCCCACTCCATGCAGTCGGAATCCCTATTGAAAATGGCGGGCAGGGAGTGGATTTGGGTGGAGACGAAGTGGTCAAGTAAGGACTGAGTTTGACTAGGGTATGTGGTAGGAGTGGGGTCATTATGGGCAATAGTGGGCGTACGCGCCCGGGCGCTCTCGGGCCTCTTCATATTCGTCTCAAATTAGAGCTCGGTTTGACTAGGGTATGTGGTAGGAGTGCCGGATAGCGCAGACGTCTGAGGCCGGTTTAGGATGCCCGGGTGGTTCGCGTTTTTTGACCGATGAGTGACCGGCCTGCCCTGTGACTGGTTTGAGGCGCGTGGCTATTGTGTTAGAGCATCTCCAACAGCCGCGCTAAACTAGCGCCGCGCCGCAAAATAGGCCTTTTTAGCGCGCGCGCAACGCGGCGGCTCGCTCCAGCGCGCGCGCAAAAAACGGCGCGCGCGCGATAACGGGTTGGGCGCGCGGTCAAAAACACTTATCCGCGCGGTGTATTTGGAGCGCCAGCTACAGCGCGCGGCACACTCGAGCGCTCGCGCCCGCACTCTCTCCCTCTCCTCGTCCTACGCCCCGCGCGTGCCGGCGCCGGCGCCCTGCCCCCCGCCATGGACGCGCACACCGGCGCCCCGCTCACCCCGCTGTACATCCGCGACCCCCCCCCCCCGCCGCCGCCGCCGCCGCCGCCGGAAACCCTAGCACGGCGAGCGCTGGCGTCGCCACCGCCGGAGCTCCGCCGAGCGTCGGCCTCGCGCGCAGCCTCTTCTTGCCACCGCGGATGACTACGGCGCCGGCGCCGGATGGCGTCGCGCCGGCGCCATCCCGTGCCGCCGCCGCGCCGTCGAAGAAGGTACCCAATGCGGCGCGGGCGAAGAAGGGCAAAACATCCGCGAAGAAGAACAAGGCGGCGGACGGCTCCGGCATGGCGAGGGGGAAAAAGCTTGCAGGGCGTTCGAGGGCCGCGGCGGCTACCGAAGCGCCGGCGAGCTCACTCGTTGAGCCGGCCGCCGACGCGCACCACGTGTTCGACGAAATCCCCCCAAGGTGAAAAAATTTCCAAGTATTTTTTTCTTCTTATTTGTTCAATGCATCATCATTTTACATATAGATAGCTTATTTGCATTGTTCAAAAAAATTGTAGTCTCAACAATGATGCATACATGTCCACTATGGGTGTTGGGTCCAACAATTCGCATTGGTCTCAAACCAATGACATCCATTTCGAAGACCATGAGTTTGAGGTGGACGAGGAGGGTGAGGGAATTGTCGAGGCGCCGAGAGGAAGAGCGGGCAATTACTCCACCACCGATGACAAGTTACTATGCAACACTTATTTGCATGTGTCGAAGGATCCATCCATTGGAGGTGATCAAAGTAGAGACGCGTATTGGGGGCGAATGACAGAACACTTTAATGCTCACAACAAGAGTGGAATTTACCGCTCCGAGAGATCACTTCGGTCCCGATGGTCGACAATGAACTCAGATTGTCAAAAGTGGGCGGCCGCGCAAAAGTCGGTGGACAAGATTAACCCAAGTGGCACAAATGAGGATGATCGAGTAAGTGGCATCTCATATATGTTCATCATACTTGTTTTTGGTGACCGAAGTGCTAACTTGTTTTGTTTTTCTTGTAGTACAACATTGCACAAAACTTGTTCAAAGTAGAGACAAGGACAACCAAGAAGGGGAAGATCAAGAAAGGCAGGATCTTTACCTTGCCTCATTGCTATGAAGTATTAAAGGATGATGAGAAATGGAAGAAGTGTGATGGTTTGGAGGATTTGCATTTGAGCAACAAACGGAAGCGAGCAATTGAGATGAATGATGATGAGGAGGAGGAGGATGTATCAAGTGATGATGGCAAGAGAAGCCCCACACCCAACTCGGTTTCATACTCGAAGCCAAAACGACCGGATGGGTGCAAGAAAGACAAAACCGAAAAGAAGAAGAAGAAAGGAGATGATGAGCTCAAAAATGCTATGGAAGCTATTGTGAAGGCAAGTGTCGAAGCGAATGAGGTGAGGAAAATGGCAAGGAACCAAGATGCCGTGGCCGAGGAGAGGAGGTTGGCGGCCGAGGAGAGAAGGGTGGCGGCCGAGGAGAGAAAGGTGACTTTGGAGGAGAGGAAAGTGAGCAACGAGGAGCGAGCTAAGTTGTTGGAATGGGAGAAGCACTTGTTCTTCATGGACACATCTAACCTCAATGCGGCGCAAAAGGAGTATGTCAATCTTGCCCAACAAGAAGTCTTGATCCGAAAAAGAGCCTTGGTTCGTGCAATGGGTGGCGATGGCCTCGGCGCCATGGGAGGCATGGGTGGCTTCGGCGCCATGGGAGGCGGTGGCCTCGTCGCCATGGGAGGCATGGGTGGCCTCGGCGCCATGGGAGGCATGGGTGGCCTCGGCGCCATGGGAGGCATTGGTGGCTTTGGAGGCATGGAGGCATGGGTGCACCTCCGGCCGCCATGGGAGGCATGGGTGGCTTTGGAGCACCCTCCGACGCTATGACCGCCATGGGAGGCATGAGTTTTGCTTCTCTCATGGGAGGCATGGGTGCACCTCCGGCCGCCATGGGTGCACCTCCGGCCGCCATGGCTTCTCACACACATTCCCATGAAGATGCCGTTGAAGATCTTGCCAACACCGTCGGAACTTCACATGATGCGGTGCGTGATGCGGTGCGTGATGAGGATAGGGAGGAAGGTTCATCTTCGGAGGCGGAAGAGTCGTCTTCGGAAGAGGACGAAGACGAAGAAGAGAAAGATGAAGATGAAGCTTGATGTGTCTTTCATGTCTTGAACTTTTAGTTTGCATTTGAACTTGGTTGGATGAACTTGTGGGCATGATTTTGATGAACTTGTGGGCATCAACTTTTATTCATCAACTTGTTTGTGTCAAATTTTACATGTTCATTTTTGTCCAAAATATCCATATATGCAAAATGCCCGGCGAGTCGCGCGCGCTGCATTTTAGCGCGCTGCTGGAGCGGCGCGCGCGCTGCATTTCAGCGCGGCTGCTGGAGCCAGCGCAGGCGGGCACGCAAAACCAGCCGCAGCGCGCGCGCTAACAGGTTTTTTGCGCGCGGCGCTTTAGCGCGGCTGTTGTAGATGCTCTTAGTGAGCAGGGGAAGCTATATTTTGACCGTAGGTTTCCCTTGATGTGGCCGTTCAAAAATATACACCCGAATAAAACATAGGAACGGAAGGAGCAGGAGAGAGAGGAGATGTGGGCGGCGGCGACCCCAGGGGCGCAAAGCGGGCGGAGCTGCCGGCCCCCACCCGTCGCCTGCCGCTGTCCTCGGGCCGGACAAACCCCCCGCGCCAATCCCCCGGTCCATACTCCCTTCCTCCTCAGTCCCCTGCCGCTGCCTGCACCGTCAATAACTCATTACCTTGTTACACTGATCAATCGCTTCAAATTAATCCCTGCTGCCATTGCCATGGCCTACCAGCTTCATCCATCTCTCCCTCTCACCCCCACACATGCAACAAGAGACAACTCCTCCGTCCCCTATCTTAGGTTGTTGCCCTCCCTTGCCATTGCCTTGCCACTGCTGCTACAAGTAGCACTAGCTGTAGAGTGGAGAGGGAGGGAGGGGAGCCCATATTTATTGCAACAGTAGAGCTGCTCCACTTACACTGGAGAAGAAGGAAGAGGAGCAGCGAGAGAGGAGAAGGAGCTGCTGTTGCCTGCTTGCTCGCTCGCTGCCCCAGGGGCTCATTACTCATTAGCGCAGTTATTGCCACCCCTGTTTGGTGTGGAGACACACTCCATCTAACAGTAATGGAGAGGATGCAGCTGCAAGGCCCCATCATCACCTCCCTGGTAAGCCCCGCACCTCCGTCCTCCCCTTCAATTCGCCTCAGTAATTGAGCGTGCGTGCGCGCGCGCAGCTTCCATTCCAGGTCTCTGGTGTGGAGCGAGCGTCGTCTTAACTGCCACTGCTCGCTCGGCGCTCGCTGCGGCATGACAGCTTCCCTTCCCTTCCCTTCCCTTCTCCTGCGTGCGTTTACTCTAGTTTAGTGCTGCTCCAATGGCCCTGCCTGGTGATGGCTAGCCTAACTAGCCCTGTCCGCGCACGCTCGCGCCATTCAATGCCTCGTCGTAGCGTCTCTTTTATGGCGTTGCCGCGGTTGCTTCTTCTTGCTAACGTGTTGCTTTCCTCCCTGTGCTGTTGCCGGTTCTTCTTCCCGGCTCATGGTGGTGGTGGTGGTCATGGATCAGTGCTGGGCGGACCAGGCGGCGGCAAGCGCCAGCGCGGCGCAGGTGCCTTTCTTGGCGCTGCTCCAGGGCGCCGCCATGGGGGACGGCGGACCAGGGGTGAAGCGGGAGTCTTACGGCGCCGCCGCGTGCCGGCCGGCTGCGTCCGACGTCGACCTTCTCGAGAGCTGCGTCACGCAGCTGCCGGTTCCCCCGGTGGTCGAGGCGCCGGCGGCGAAGCGGAGGAAGCGGCCGCGGGCGCGCCCGCGCGCGCCTCCGCCGGAGAAGCGCAAGAAGCCGGAGGAGGCCGAGTGCCAGCGGATGACGCACATCGCCGTCGAGCGCAACCGCCGCCGCCTCATGAACGACCACCTCGCCTCCCTCCGCGCCCTCATCCCCTCGGATTACATCCCACGAGTAAGCCATGGCGCACTCATCAAATGAGATTAATTTGTCGCCGCAAGAACCCTCCCCGGTCTTACATACTTTTGCAATGAATGCGCCCTAGGGTGACCAAGCGACGGTGGTGGGGGGAGCCATCGACTACGTGAAGCAGCTGGAGCAGCAGCTGGTGGCGCTGCAGGCGTTGGCGGCGGCGCAGCGCGGCGAGGGGCCCGTTGGGACGGCGGCCACAGCGGCGTCGGACGGCGTGTTCGTGTCGCCGCAGTACACGAGCTTCTCCCAGGCCGGCGGCGTCGGCAGCGGCGTGGACGTGGAGGCGATGGCCGCGGTGGGGGGCCACGTGCGGCTGCGCGTCGCGGGGAGGCGGTGGCCAGGGCGGCTCGTGCGCGCCGTGGCCGCCATGGAGAACCTGCGCATGGCCGTGCTGCACCTCGCCGTCACCTCCGTGGGCCACGACGCCGTCGTCTACTGCTTCAACCTTAAGGTAGCTAATCAGTCATCTCAAAGCTACACCGGTTTAACGTCTCGTCTTGACTTTGCTTAACTTTAACCGGCCGCCCGTTACGTTGCTTTCCTGCTCCAGCGTTTTCGTTCTTCACTGCATTTCTTTCACTGCCGCAAATAGTCGCCATTTTGTTCTCATTACAGACGATAGTTGCCTTAACCATTTGATTACTAGGACACAAGGCTACCTATTTTTGGTCCATAGCTTGATCAACAATTGAACGCACGCCCTTAGAAATGTGAAAGATGTCTATCTAATTCAAAAATAGATTGAAGTTGGTTGCTGCTTCTACTGAGTACAGTCAATGAGTCTTGGTTTTCGTTGGATAAAAAAGCTGGAGTAGAATCAAAATTGACAACTGAATACTACACTAGAGATGTGTCTGGGTTCCATGATGCATGATGTGTCGTGTCATCGTGTGTGGTACCGGCATCCGGAAAGCGAACTCGCCGTTTTTGCGGATGGACTGGAGCGTGGCGTGGGATTTCGAGCGAGATCGGCCGTGGCCATTCGTACGTACGTACGTACACTTTTCCGTTAGAGATGGTGTAGGTTGGAGTATGTAGCTGGAGCGTTGGAATACGATGGACGCCGCCGGGTACACCGTACAGACAGCTCTGCTTAATGGACAACTACGTGGTTACAAGCCCCAGCTTTCGTCTCGTGTCTTTTTCTTCTTGTCATGGATCAAACGAACAAAACAACCTAATTAAATACACTGACTACATGCATGCATGCATGCATGCCAGGCCTAACAAACTTTGTACGTATCCCCAGTGGCCAGAGCCATGTTTCCCCGACGTGTAGGGTGGTTTTCTACGGTGAATTTTGCGATTGCTTCTAATGCCGTGTGTGCCTACGACCGTGCAGATGGAGGACGGGTGCGAGGTGTCGACGGCGGACGAGGTGGCCACGGTGGTGCACCAGATCTTCGCCTACGCCGCCGGCTCATGCTGCTAGCCGAGGCGCGCACCGGCCGGACGGCGAGTGGGCGGCGACGAGGACGCCGAAGCTAACATGTACTACCCCGTAGTTCAAGGGGCCTGAGCGAGCAGATGGGCTTGCAACACGTAGTGGGCGACGATAAGTCAAAGTGGCAGAGCTGATGAGCACGGAGGAGGCCGCGACGGCGATGGCGTCAGGGCGCGGCGGGCCCCTGGCCACGACTGCATGCTACCTCTACTGCTGCTAGCCTGTAGTACTTTAAGGCCCTGTTTGGTTTCAAATAAGTCACCAACTTATAAGTTCAAAAGTGTAAAAAATGACTTATTTTGCCAAACAGCCCCAACTTATAAGTCACCCCAACTTATAAGTCATAAGTTGCTCCACTCCAACTTAAAACTTATAAGTCACCTTTTTTTTATGTGGGACCCACCACCTTTTCTCCTTCAAGTCCATCGATTCCACCCGTGACCCATCCCGAGCTCGATTCCACCACGCACCCAAACCCTCGCCGCCGCCGCCCTCCATCGCGAGCTCGGCCCCGTCGCAATCCTTTCGATCCAGCACGCCGCCTTCGAGATCCAGTACGGCGCCGCCCGGATCCGCTCGCCTCCTCCGCTCGCCACCCGGTCTCCACCATGGCCGGTAGGAACTCGAGGTTGCAGCTCAACCTTTTCGAAGATTCCCAAGGCGCCGACGAGGAGGACGACTTCTTTGGTGACGGCTCCCAGGTCGGCAACTACTCCCCACTGATTCGTGTGCGTGCTGCTCCGTTTAGTGCTCCGGTGGCTGGAGGCTTCTCTCCGTGCGTGGGTGCCCTGGGCGCGGCGACTGGAGGCCTGGGTGCCCTGGGCGCGGCGACTGGAGGCCTGGGTGCTCTGAGCGCGGCGGTTGCCGGCCTCCCTCCGCGCGTGGGTGCTCCGAGTGCACCACAGGCCCCGACTTTCGTCGATCCGCCCGCGCCGGGGGGACTGGACCTGAACTCCGAGGCGGCGGCGTTTCCTGGCTTGGCGGAGTACCAGCATGTGATGCAGTCCCAGGAGGCCCCTCCCCGTCGACGCAGCGGCAAGCATGTGGTGGCCACGACTGGACGCGGTCGAGGTGCGGGCCGAGGCGCAGGTGGCCGAGGAACCTCATCCAGCGCCGGCATGCCTCCTCGTCCAGCGAGGTCAGGGGCTGGTCGTGGTGGTGGTGGTGTCAAGCGCGGCAGGTCCCTGACCAATGCCGCAAGCTCTCAAACTGAAGGCCACATTGACCTGGACGACGACGAGGAAGGCTTCCATTGGACCAGCTCCAACATGCTCCAGAACTCCGACGAGGAGGAAGACGACTCTGATGAGGTAATATTTGCAGTGCTCATGTGTTTCACAATTGCAATGTATCACATAGTATCGTTTTGTAATCAATTTGCAATGCATGACAGCGTGGCTTTGATACTGCTAAATGGAATGAACAAAGGCTAGAACTCTTTCTAAAATTAGTCATTCGCGAGATTAGTAATGGGAACTGCCCAAACAATCAAATGGCTCCTGTTGGGTGGAAGAACATATGCAAAGATTTTCGTAGATCTTGTGGACAGAAATATAATGTGAAGGCTATGAAGAATAGGTATACCCAAGCAAAGGTCTTGGCAACTTTCTGGAAAGAGGTGCAGGTGAAGTCCAGTGGACTAGGCCGAGGTCCAAAAGGTGAAATCCTGGCAAGCGAGTCATGGTGGCAAGCTAATACCAAGGGAAGAACCGAGTGCTACAGAGTATTCAAGGATCGAGTGCCCCCCTATCTAGATGATTTGATGCAGATCTTCGATAATGTGACAGTGGATGGAGCATCTGCATTTTGTCCAGGATTTGATGAGGAAGACAACCAGCCGCACAATGGTGTTGCAGCAGATCTTTATGATCTCACTGGAGAAGGCGACACATGCAGTCCCATGGGCAGTGCCAACAAGAGGGCTAGTAGTAGCAGCAAGAGGGCCACCAGCATTGCAACAACAGGAGAGAGCCCTTCCAAGAGAACCAAGAGTCCTATGGTTAAAGCTCTTAGGGGGCTGGTGAATGAAATCAAGATTGACAGGGAGGAAGGGAAGAAAAAGGTGGACAATTATGCCAAGAGGGAGGAGGCTCGGTCCAGGGCAATGTTTCAACATGTTTAGAATGGATAGAGAGGTGTTTGATAGCCTGCACAATTTGCTAGTAGAGTCATATGGATTGAAGTCTACTACGAAGATGACATCTGTGGAATCTTTAGCCATGTTCTTATGGAAGGTTGGTGCTCCCCAATCTATATGACGGCCTGAAAATCGTTTTGTTCGATCAATGGAGACACTTCATAGGAAGTTTGATAGAGTCTTGGAATGTTTGGTTAAGTTGGCAGGAGACATAATTCGCCCACTAGATCCACAGTTTAGGACACCTCATCCAAGAGTCCAAAATCCAATGTTTGCTCCGTTCTTCGACAATTGCATTAGAGCCATTGATGGAACACATATAGAGGTGGTTGTGCCAAAGACAGACCTCATCACACACATGAACCGAAAATCAACTACTACTCAGAATGTGCTAGCAATATGTGATTTTGACTTGAGATTCACTTTCATCGTTACTGGGTGGCCTGGGTCGGTTCATGACATGAGGGTGTTCAAGGCAGCACTAGACAAATTTGGCAGCCACTTCCCACATCCTCCCCGAGGTACATTTAGATTGCAGTACACATTTCTTTGATCAACCCGATGATTGATGCTTTTCTAACAGTTTAACATTGTAGGGAAGTTTTATGTGGTGGACTCAGGATTCTCTAACCAACCTGGTTATCTTGCACCGTACAAAGGAACGAAGTACCATTTTCAAGAGTACAATCAAGGTCCACCGCCAAGAGGTAAAGAACAAACATTTAATCATAGACATTCCCAAATTCGCAATGCAATAGAGCGATGCTTTGGAGTACTGAAGAACAAGTTTAGGATTTTGTTGCACATGCCCTCTTATCCACCACCAAAGCAAAGTAAAATTATTTCAGCATGCATGGCTTTACACAATTTCATTAGAGAGAGTAAATTGGAGGATAGAGATTTTGGAGAGTGTGATGATGAGGAGGAGTTCATTCCAATGGTGGATGAGCCTAGTTGCCTACGACGCCGACGCCAACGACGAAGCCGTGCAACTGAATCGCAGGGGCAAAACTCGCATGATGATCATAACATGAACGTTTTTCGTAATTGGATAGCGGAAGGACTGCATAGTAGGCGGTAATTGGTATTTGTTCTAGTGCCGAACAATGTAATTTGTATTTGTTACTGATGACTTGTATGGATACTTGTATGGATATATGTATGCATATTTGAAATGGATTTGTAAAATGAGGTGTGGTTATTACAGTGGCAAAAGGCCTTGGAATGTTATGGATCTGAATGCATGCACTCAATTTTTTTGATATTACCCAGTGCACTCATTTTTTTTTATATTACCCAATGCACTCATTTTTTTTGATATATTGTCGTTCAAGATATTGTGCTCTTGGAATGTTATGGATCTGTGCATACCAATTATCAAGTTTATGTTGCCTTTCATACTACTCATATGAGATAGCTACAGATAATCTTATTGATCTATTCTGCTGTTTGGGTATACAACATGAATTATTGCTTTTATACATGAATTATTGATCTATTTTACACATGCATTATTTTAAGGTGTGGTCAGGTGACTTATAAGTCAGGTGACAACCAAACAGACGTGACTTATAAGTCACTGGTTTTAAGTCACCTAACTTATAAGTCAGGTGACTTATTGGAACCAAACCGGGTCTAACATGCACGGCCGCTGCTCACACGGACAGGGGAGAAGAGCAAGCAACAGTGCATCTTTTTTCTTTTCCTTTTTTCCTCTTCTTCTTGCTCGGTCCTCGAGCTTGGCTGTGCGTTCCGGTCGCCGTGTGGTTACATCCATCCATTCTCTATCGTACGTACCACGATTCTGATATCGCTGTTCGATTCCGTGCGGCGCATGCATGCGGCTTTCTGCCCTGGCCTGCCCGCGCGCGCGTCCTTCGCTGTCGCTGCAGCCGGGCTCTGCCTCTGCCCTGCCTCTCTCCGGGAGGAGGGGCAGGCTTTGCCTCATCGGGCGCTGTTGCCGTGTACTCTAGCGCTGGCCCTTGCCTTTGGGAGGGGGCTATCGGCATCAGGCTAGCTGTACCTGCGCCTGTGCGTAGCCCTGCGCGACACGCTCGGCGGGGCACGGCAGCGCTGGCGGGTCAATGCCTGCCCTGCCCTGCCCTGTGCTGTTCCATCATTGCTGGTGACGCGAGAGCTTTTGGTTCGCCGTAGCCGATTCGATTCTGTTTCTCTTCTGATCCCGCGTGCCTCCGGTTTCAGCCTCGATCATTATCGGCGTGCGCTTGCCCTGCCCGGCTGTACCGTGCCGTGCCGTGTCGTCCCGTGGGTGTGCGGCCCTGGCTGCGTGTCTATAGACTGACTAGCTACAGCTATAGGTACTGCAACTGCAACGTTGGTACGTTGACTAGCTACAACTTCAACCTGATTTTGTTGTACGCGGACCGAGCAACCCCTTTCTCTGCTCACGCGACCTCATAAGCGCCTTTAGTGTATGCTTCATGAGGTCCACTGTTTGTTCTCCCTTCTATCAATGAAATGCTACGCTCCGCGTGTATTCACAAAAAAAAATTAGGGCAAATATGAGGAGGCCCAGGCGCCCTTCTCCCGCGTCCCTTCTCCATTTCCCGCGTCCTACTTGTTGCCCTCATTCACCCTTGCTCCCCCATCATGACCGTCGCCTCGACCCGCTGCCCTAGATGTCATTGCCGGGTACCCCATCCCCCACCGCCTTGCCTCGGCGTCATTTATGGGGCTCTCACCCATGGCAAGGAGCCGCAAGCCGTAGAAGGTAGAACGTTGACCAGAGGAAGCGGCGAAGGAAGCGCGCGCACACACACATAGACAGACGCCCGATCACCCCGCATCTCTCCATCCTACCATCGACAATGAACTCCATACGGATTTACGAAAACGCAAGCACCAAACGATGAGGTGTGTGGCTCGCCGCAACTCCAGCGAGCATGGACAAGCACGGCCAACGTCAGAGCGTCTTGTCTACCCAGCTCCTATTCCTTAGAATGTCCTAGCAGGCCTCTTTTTCTTTTAGGTCGTTTAGCAGTTCCCCAACCAGCTTTCTCCCCGAGAAAGCCTTCCTGGGATTCAAAGAAAAAGGTTTGAAGGTTGATCTCTGGGATCAGAATCAAGATATTGGAATTGGATTAGTCAATCGATTCATAACTGCCTTTCGAACAAGAAGGCGGTCGCAGGCAGTAAGTAGATGGACAGCTCTTCGACAGGAGGTAGTAGAATTGCCAAACCTAAGAAGACCATTTCTTTGCTGTCGCTCTAGCCCGACCGGGATGGGGCTTAGCCGGGTCCAACAAACCTTATGAGTGGGGTCCCACGCACTCAGGCAAAGAGCAGCCGACGAAACGTAAGATGGCTCCATACCGGGTGGTAAAACACAAATGGTATGAGTAACTGTTCAGTTGCCACTGGAACCAAAAACCAGTGGTTAAGTGGATCAATCCAAAAGGATTGAATCAACTTATTTATTCGAAATAGCTCAGCTCGAGGGGAAGACCCTCGAAGTATGAGGGAAAAGGCCAATTGACAAAGCACACAATGCTAAATTCAACAATTTGTTGGTACTTTTCCAGGAAAAGAACTACTCAACCCTCTAAAGCCGAAGGAAAGACTGCGGACTGACGCATCGACCTTTCCAGAAGCCCGGGAGATAAGGAGTTAGCTCTATGCATTCCTCTATTGAAGGTAAAGAAACTGAACAGTTATTCATACCACCCGGGAGGTGAATCGGAGCGGGGGGGGGGGGGGTGCATACTTAGACTGTTAGGTATAGTAATATAGGCATGAGGCAGGCCCCACCCTATGAGCGACCTCGTAGCAAGCATAAAACATAAGGAGACCCTGGCTACAATAAGGCCCTATTCAAAAGGTGGGAAACCAGGTAATACATCACGACATCAGTGTGGTCAAGCGGATAATCGAATCGAACAGATTTGGGATCTTACCCTTGTCGAGTCCGGTCGCCACGGGAGTGCAGGCAAGGTACTACTCCGCTTTCACAACAGAACTGCTTGACTAGTTGAAACCGACTTATGCAGATGTGAGATTACTAGTCTGGACTTGAGATGACATACTTTAGTCGAGTATACAAAGGTGGTCAGGCAAATAAACACAAAGGAATTGATCGATTCTCTTGTTTGATGTGCTTTCTTCCAAACCCTTAACTGGAAGATAGTCAATACAGCCTTGCTATTTGTAGAATTCCTCCCCAGGGTAGGAGAATATATTACTTTCTTTACTGACATGCAGGTGGAATAAGACCAGCATTATGAACTACTCATCACTGAATGTTAAGTACTGCCATTCCAACTAGCCAACTAGCTATTAAATATTAAGGGGAAATCCTCCCAAAGGTCGGAAACTCTATTTATTTATGGGACTTAACTTATTGATACAGTCAGATTTAGGAAAAAGTGCATGCATGTTTCACATACCCACTCGCTGAAAAGATGTCAGCAAAAACACAAGACCCAGAAATGTCATATGGTAGCGATCGAGATCACCCGCTGGGAATCTCGGCAACCCACATTTGAGGAAACCGCTACTTCAAGATAGGTTGGTCTTGATTGAAGGTATGTTTCAGAAGTTAGCCATCACCCACAAAGTTGTTCGCACTCCAGAACAATCAAGAACCAACAATGCACAGGAAGAGGTGATCTTCCTATCCTAGCACGATACTAGGATCTGGTAGACAATAGAACTTCTGGTCCATTTTGTATCCTTTTGTTCGTTACATGGATCAATTAGTTGCATATGCCATTGAATGAATTCATTGCATATTCCGTTAGTTTATTTATAAACATGATCATTTTATGAGAATTACACGGCTGAGATGATTTCAGAGGGTCAAGAGCCTACAGACGGTGTGGAATATGAGTTGTGGACCGAAATTGTCCTACGTTTGATGTTGGGGAAACATCGTACTAAGAAGAAAAAAAGGGCAAGGACACCGAAGGCAAAAAGGTTCGGCATTTACAACATTTAAGATATTTTTGTTGGTCAAAGCTTGTTTGGCCACAAGCATCGACCCTATATGTGGCATGGAGCAAAAGGACAACAAGTATTGTGAGAAGATCCATTATATCACTATAATGAACACAATAAATATGTGGAGCCGCATCCAATCATTATCACCGGCTATGTGGCCTCTCTCCAACATAGATGGCCCATCATCTAAGAATATGCGAACAAGTTGTCGGCCACTATTCTTCCGTGCTTGGCCGGAATTAGAGTGGATTGGAGTCCAAAGACACGTAAGTTGAATTGCAAAGTTGATCATAATTTGCATTCCTAGTTTTTAATGTTGGATTCTCAAGATTTATTTATTGTTTGATAGATGGTGTTGGCCGTCGCTTTATTTCAACAAGTCGAGAAGAAGCAATTCGGTTTTAGCCGTTGTTGGATCGAATTGAATGGCCAATCAAAGTGGGATTAACTTGTGGAAGACCTCAAGAAAGGCAACGAGAGGTTGAAGACGAATGATGGCTCAACCTCCCACCAATACATTGGAGTGGATAACAAAGAGGAAGAAGTTGTATAGGAGAATGGAAGAGCCATCATGCCAAAGAATAACCGACAAGTGATGGGAAAAAGGTGGGAGAAGGGAGGGCCGCCCATGACGCCACGGTGACAAAATTGTCCACCACATGGATGGGTATTTTGTCCACAAGGGGAAAAAGAGAGGTACAAGCTTATGTTAGATGCGCCAAAAAAATTGTGGATTGGGACCAAGAGAGGGTAATCAGAAATTGTGAATTGAGAGCAACAGGTTGGAAATTGAGAGGGAGAAGATAGAGTTGGAGAAGAGAGAGTTATGTCTCAAATGGGAGCTGGAGAAGTGCCGGACTTTTGGACCAATAGAGCTTGAAAAGAAGAGGTTGCAACTCGGTCGAGACATGGAGTATTCAAGGATTATGTTGGCGGACGCAAGACTCTTGAATGAGCAAGCACAGAAGTGGCCCGAGGGAAAGAGGAATGGGATCAACCAATGTAGGGAGTATGCCGAAGTTAAGTAACCCTCTAATGTTATCTTCACAGTCAAGTAACCCTCAACCTCAAATTTGTCTATTGTCATAGGATGATATGCAAGGAGCACGAAGTCGATGGACACAATTAGGGCTTGTTTGGCACGGGGGTCTGGCCAATGGGTTTGCAACCAAAATTAAGTGTAATATTTGTAGGTAACATTTGGCATTTGATTTTTTTGACCGGTCAAAATGCTTAAGCTTTTCAACTATAAATTTGCAGGTAGCATTTGGGTATGACAATGAACACATATAATTTTTGTTTCGTAAACAAATTGACATTCGCAAAAAAAAAGGTGGGCAGGAGCAGAAGCTCCCAATAGCCGAACTGAATTTCTCCATTATAGCATTGCTACAACATAGATATGTACATTTATTTAAATCCAAATTTAATTAAAAATTTCGTCAATTTGTCTGAGACAAATTTTGAATTTCAAAAATTTCGATGGTTTTGAGGGCAGCGAAATTTTCTTGTTGTCCAAATACGAAACCTTGGTCTGGAGTGGTCTTTCGTTTAACCTTGTTCGAGTCTAGCTGGTACTCTAAGTCTCTTAAGATCATCTCCAGCCGTTCGCCCCCCCCCCCCCAGGGGCTAAAAAGCGCCGCTTGGGGGCGAACCGGCGATATTTTCACCGTGGGGGCGATCCGGTCCCCAGCCGCCGCCCCCCAGGTCGCCACCAGACACCCTTTTTGTAAAAGTTTAAAAAAGACATTCGGCCAAAATTCGGCAAACGCGACATAGAATCGACATAGACTCCGCACCACAGATTAGGCGTTCCATAGTTCTTTTACATATAGAAAACATAAAATCTGTCGCGCCTATAGGTCGAAGAATTTTTTTTGACACCTAGGTCGAAGAAATTGCTAGACGCGACGTAGTCGCTATCGTCGCTGCCGCCGTCGTCCTCCTTCTCCTTCTTCACATGGCCGTCCCTGTCGGACCCCAGCCCGGGGTCGCCCTAGTGGACTGGTTTGGCCAGCGGCGGCGCGTCGTTGTCGCCGGGCCCAATCTTCCCGCGCCCACTTCATGGCGGCCTCATGTCGAGCCCGTCATCGTGCTCGCTCTTCACGGCGGCGAGCCCCGGCTCCATCTTCGTCTTGACTAGGCGGGAAGGAGTCAAGGAGGAGGCACGGCCGCCCTCGTTGATGACGAGGGCGGCGCTGCGGGTGCACCGGCCTAGCGGCGTTTCCACGGGCTCGTCCTTGATGCTGACGAGCGCCGGCGACCCGGAGGAGTGGGAGGAGGAACGGGAGGAGGAGGAGGACCCGCCCAGCATTTGCCACGGCAGCCACAGGCCAACACTCCGGCGCGGGGCCGGGGCCGCCGGGTACTAGAGCGGCGAATCGTTGCAGCCCACGAGGTACTCGAGGACGACGTGCAGCATGCGGCAGGGGGCGCCCCACCACAGGCGTCGGCCGTCGCTGTTGTTGCGCCCCCTGACTACCGGCGCGTTATTGATGGAGGCGAGCCGCTCCACCTGCCGGCGTTCGAAGTACGCCGCCCATGCCTCGTGGTTGCCAGTGTCGTACTCCGGGAGGGCGTGGAAGTAGCCGGCGTGTTCAACGTCGTGGAAGTAACCGACGTGTTCAACGTCAGGCAGCGGGGGGGGGGGGCTGGGACGCCCCCGGCGCTGAGCCTCCACCGCCCCTATGCGTGCATGTCGTGCGACGCCGGGTAGGTCGCCTCGTGGAAAGGTGAGCTTCCCACTCGTGCAGAGAGTGGCGGCCGAAGCCGTTGGCCGCCGCCGCATCGCCGGGGAACCGTTCAGCCGTCGGACTGTGCGCGCACGCGGTGGCTCGACGGGGAGAGAGGGAAAGAGAGGGTGTCGGCGGCGAGAGAGGGGGGATGCAGACGGGTGCTTCCACCGGCGAGGGAGGGATGGTTTTTATAGCGTCCGAGGGGGCGGCAACGTGTGTACGCGTGGCGGGAGGGGGCACGTCTCCGCACCACGCCGCCCGTGAGGAATCAATGGAAGGCTGACCGGCGGCAGCCTTGGCATTGATTCCCCGCGGGAAACCGATGCGATGAGGACGACGAGGCGCGGGAGTCGCTGATTCGACGGGCCCGCCGTTCTTTCGCGCCAAAAAGATTGCCCCGGCGCCCCCCCCCCCCCAACGCGCCGGGTTCGGCCTGGGTCCGCCGGCGCCAGTTTCAGACCTAATCAGCGAAAAATGGACTCCTATGGGAGTGACTGAGCCGTTTTTTTCAGCGCCGGCAGTTGGGGGTGCGGCTGGAGATGGTCTAACTAGTGCAATGGTGTTTGGATCCCTGGTCGTTGCCCGGCCGTTGCCCGGCTAGGTTGGATCCCTGGTCGTTGCCCGGCCGCAATTATCATGCTTGTTGACGTCATTCAGTTGAGCAATTTGGATAGCAAAGAAAGTTGAGGACCCGGCCGGCATTCCGCGTTTGGGCGTGTCCAAAATGGATGTTGCCATCGATCTCCGGCGTGCAAGATCTCTCATGTAGTGATGGTAGGCAGCGACGCGCCACCTCATCTAAGAAGTCCTCTTGACCTATGGCAGTGGCTGACTGGCACATGATGCCGGCAGCGCAGGTCATGTTGTCAGCAGCGTGACGAGCGCCCGCCACAAAGTCAAAACACCAACACACGAGTCGGGGTCTGCATCAGCCGATGCCCGATGGCACCGGCGGGCGCTCGCACGGAGATGGGCCGGTTTGCTCGCTCGATCGGCCTCAGCCCATGCCCGCGCTGGCGCTCCTCTACTCTCCTGCTACGTCGTCGTCTGCCCGCGCTCGCCGCTTGCCGCTTGGCTCCATGGGACTGTCGCGATATACACTGCTGCGTTGCTGTAGGAGTGGCTGCACCGGCGCGGGCGGGGCGGGATTTTGCCGCGGCTGAGGCGCCTGGTCGGGGCCCGGGAGCGGCAGAAATGACAAATCTGACCTATGAACAAAATCATTTCACAAACTAAACTGTGTTTAAAAAAATTTCACCCAACTGATACTTTTGTGTAGCGCCCGACATCTAGGCGTCATACTACATTATGCAGCGCCTAGCTCTTAGACGCTACACGCCCAACCAGGATTGTACCCCAGACCGTCCGAAAAATGCTAAGTCAGTGTGCAACGCCTGAGAGCTAGGCGCTACACTATATAGTATAGCGCCTAGAAACTAGGCGCTGCACGACTTGGATTACAACAGCTGCAGCAGCTCGCACCCTTATCATCTCGTACGTCGTACATCACAGCTTTATGTTTATGCTTACGTCCGAGGGAGGAAGACGACACACACGGAGCATAAATTACTAGCTATACACGGAGTAATTTATATGCATAGCGCGTGGCTAGGTAGTAGTGCTAAGGTTGCTAGGTTTATTTCCAACACGCTTAACCACCAAACAACCAACTTGGCCAGCTGCGCTGTTCCATTTGATGATAAAAGTACATCGTGAATCCCTATTCATTGACTCGCCTCGCTCGTGCAAATACTATTGCCACCTGCCGCAACTGCTGTGATCTGAGTAGTGCAGCCCCTACTGTCTAGGCGCTACACTGTATAGTGTAGCGCCTAACTCTTAGGCGTTGCACATTGACTTCGCATTTTTCAGGTAGTCTAGGGTGCGATGCTGGCTAGGCGTGTAGCGTCTGGGAGCTAGGCGCTGCACAGTGTAGTGTGACGCCTAGATGTCGAACGCTACATAAAAAGGTCAGTTGAGTGAAATTTTTTCGAACACAGTTTAATTTGTGAAATAAATTTGTCCATAGGTCAGATTTGTGGATTTTGCCCCCGGGAGCAGCATGTGAGCGATTTGTGCAGTGGAACGGCAGGCGCCGCCCCAATCATCAGCTACGTGCGTGCCCGCCTAGGCGCCTACCGATGGGTCGTGGACTGGTGGTGGTACGCCACAGTGCTACGCGCGGTACGGCCCTATCCAGGCGCTGTTTGCGTCTTTGTCTCGAGCTCTTCCGTTGCCTGCGACGTGAGGCTGTGGCTGACTGCGGCTCTGTGTGTTTGTCTCGCTGCATGCACGCACACATCGTACGTACGTACACACGAGACGAGGGCCTAAACAGATGCAGATTTGTATCTTTGTGCGCGCTCGGTGGAGGGCTGAGCACGCGGCGTATGAGGCTGAACGAAACGGGACCTGTCACTCTTGTGATACTACTACTAGGTGCCTGTTCGGCAAGCGTCCGCTCCGCAGCTCAGCTCCTGGAGCGGCTGGAGTAGCTGCGGAGTGCGCCGAACGCGTTGGCTTCGTGCCTCTCCCACAGTGGAGCGGAGTGGCTTGTAGGCTATTTTTTTGGAGTTGGAAAAGTGCGCTCCGTGCGCTCCGTTTCTGGATAGAGCTGGGAGTTGGAAAGCGGGGAGTGGACGTCTGCCGAACAGGGCCTAGGTCTCCAGCGCTTGCACAGTAACGCTCGGGCTAGCTGAACATGACAATGGCCAGCGTGGCATTCGACGGGGTTCACTGTTTCACCCCCGACCTAATAATCCATTTTTGTCTAGGTCATAAAAAACATTGACCTTCGTCAGAGGAGTACGTACTAGAGTACTAGGAGTACGTTACAACGACCCTACTTCATCAATCATCATGTTTGCAACATGGTCATTTTGGCGATCGTATAGTCATTTGGGCATTCGCGGATGGCGTGGGCCTGTCCGGGCCGGAAACGTCAGCCCCGTACGATTCGGCCTACGTGGGGCGATCAGTCGCTCCGTCCATCCATGTACGCACTCGCTTCAGTTATGCCAGCCGCCATTTAAGACGAGATGACGCCGTCCAGATTTACACTACGTATGTGAGAGATAGGTACAGGCACCAATCACCAACTCGCCATCATGTGACTGACTGCATCGAACGGTGTATAGCGCAAAACACTTAAATTCCACGAAAAAAATGATGTGCTTGAGAGGGATTGAACACAGGACCTTCAGCTCATCAGCTCAACTGCTCAAGTGCGTGCTTTGCTAGCCACTTGACCTTATTAGCATGTCGAAAGTACACCACAGCGAGAAACATCAAAGAACTACTATATGGCAGCGGTAGATCCGAACAATTTTCTGAATTTTCAAAAGCAAACATTTATTGAAAAAAATGGATTTGTAAACATGAATACTATTTGAATTTGTGAAGAAATTTTTTAAAAACTCAAAGATTTTTTCAAGCCCCGAACAAAATGTTTATGCGAGAATATTTTTTGAAACTCCCGAACAAAACTTGAAAACCATGAACATTTTTTGGAAAAGGACTTTATTTTGAAACACTTCAATTTTTTTTAAAACGTGAACTATTTTTCAAAAGCGAACATGTTATGAACATGTGGTGTTTTTATAAAACAGGCGGAGTTTTTGAAAATCCCAAACAAAATTCGAAAATTTGAAAAATTTCTGAAAACATAAACATTAACAAAATTCTGAATACAAACTTTTTTTGTAAAATAAAACATTTATGAATAACATTATTGGAAAATGAACTTTTTTTAAAATGCAGTTTTTTTCTAGATTCATAACATTTTTAAATGGAAAAAAACTTTTAAAAAAAGGAAAAGTACAATAAAAATATTCAGGAACTTTGTTCAATTTTTTTTGTAAATTCAAGAAATGCTCGCATTTTCAGGAAATGTTCTAGAGTTTAAAAATAATTCAAAAATATGATCCTTTTAAAAAAATCGTGATTTATAAATTTGTCCAATTTTTTTCACAAAAGTCAATTTTTTTTAAAAAAATCATGTTTAACTGACTGTTCTTTTTCGAAAAACTATTTGAATTTCCAATTTTGTTGGGGTTTTCAAAAACTATTTTGGAATTCAAATTGTGTTCACACCTTTTTCGAGAAAATTGTTCATGCTTTCCAGAAAGTGTTCGAATTATTCAAAAAAAATTATGGTACAATAAATATCGTGCTACAGCTAATATCCCACTATGCATAGCTCTTAAGAAATACATGATGCCATTTGTCGCAAGCCGTCATCAGCTCTAGTGGCTATCAGCATGCAGTAGAGTACTGCGATGTCATGATTTTTGATTTTTTTTGGCATTTTTACGCTATATAAAAACACTTCCCGTGCATCGGCGCGCTATTGCATGCGATGAGCGTCCAATAGGTGCTCTCCATAGTTGTCAACCAAACGTGCACCCCCCGTGCTCAGTACATGATTGGGGCCAAAGTAGCGCATGATCATTCTTCCGGTTTTGGGAAGGTTCTAAAACCTTCCCCCCAAAAAAACAATCATGTTTTCGTTAGGTTTTTATGTTTTTATTTGATGGTCTTTTCTTTTTCTTTTCAGTTTTTTTTCGTTTTGTTTTCATGTCACGGAGGGCTGTCGCGGCCAATGCTGATGGCAGAGCCATGGTGGCAACCTTGCCCCTACTGGCGTTGGCGGAGGAGTCGCTAAGCGACCAATCGCCGACCATCGCGCTTACCATCAAGACGGCGACGACGCGTGGCAGCCATCTCCACGGTGGCGATGGAGCGGTTGAGGGCCCACATGGCAGCGAGGTACAGGTCACTGCAGACCCATTCCGATGCCACATCGGCCTTCGCGGCGGGTCGCAGTCCGCTGGTCGTACCGCTCCTGCTGCCGCGCCATGCGCTCCTGCTTGGAGATGACGGCCCTCCAGCCTGAGTGACCACTGTCTCTGAGGTAGTAGAGGATGCGGCCCCACACTTTCGTGATTGCGGGTGATAGATCCTCCTTGACGAGATGGCGGTTGCTGTGGGGCGGCGAGGCAGGCCCGTTAGAGCGGGTGTACCGGCTGTGCGGGGGGAGGCCGACTCGTCCTTGATGCGGCATCTGATCTGGACGCTGCAGTTGTGCGAGGGCAAGGCCGGCTCATCCTTGACACGACTTTCAATCTGGACGTTGTCGCGGTCTCCCAGGGAAAGGCAGGTTCCTCCTTGACCCGTCGAAGTGGCGATGCCGGCTCCAGCTTGACGCGGTAGCCCAACGGGGATGGTGGCTCCTCGTTGACCCGCTCCGATGATGGTGGCGTCAGACCCATCTGACGGACGAACCCTTCATCCATTAGAGCCGCCTCCACGAGTAGGCGCGACCTCTACTCTGGCTACTGCTGCGGATTCTGGTCTTCCTTGTCGCCTGAGGAGCCGGCCAAAGTGGAAGCTGTCGGTGTCAAAACCGGCGGATCTCGGGTAGGGGGTCCCGAACTGTGCGTCTAGGCGGATGGTAACAGGAGACAAGGGACACGATGTTTTACCCAGGTTCGGGCCCTCTGGATGGAGGTAAAACCCTACGTCCTGCTTGATTGATATTGATATTGTGGATGTTTACATGAGTGGATCTACCACGAGATCAAGGAGGCTAAACCCTAGAAGCTAGCCTATGGTATGATTGTAATGGTTGTTGTTGTTGTGTCCTACGGACTAGAGCCATCCGGTTTATATAGACACCGGAGAGGGCTAGGTTTACATAGAGTCGGTTACAATGGTAGGAGATCTACGTATCCGTATCGCCAAGCTTGCCTTCCACGCCAAGGAAAGTCCCATCCGGACACGGGACGAAGTCTTCAATCTTGTATCTTCATAGTGTTGGAGTCCGGTCGATGATGATAGTCCGGCCGATGATAGTTCGGCTGATGATGGTAGTCCGGCTATCCGGACACCCCCTAATCCAGGACTCCCTCAGTAGCCCCTGAACCAGGCTTCAATGACCATAAGTCCGGCGCGTATATTGCTTGGCATTGCAAGGCGGGTTCCTCCTCCGAATGATAGAAGATTGTGAACACCAGGATAGTGTCCGGCTCTGCAAAATAAATTCCACATTCCACCGTAGAGAGAATAATATATACACAAGTTCAATCTGCTGACGTTTTTTGCGGCATGACGTCACGCCACTACCAAGCCATTACTTGAATCGTTTTTTACTCTACCACCTCAGCGCATTTAGCGAAGCGGTTTCCTTGGCACGTCTTGTCGAAGCAGAGATCGTGTTCCCCCTTAATCCGGGATTCTCATCAATACGGACGTGGGTAACCCAACCGCGCCATTGATGGTGACGCTTGGGGGATAAGCGAGTTTTACCAGGCCGGTGGGGGACGCGTAGACTTCGCCCGCCCATATAAGGGATAAGGATTCACCTTTTCACCTACGCCTTCTTCCTCCTTTGCTTATCCATCTCCGCGCACTCGAGCTCCAGCGCCCAAGCCCGCACATCTCGTCTCAACCTTCCCCAGTCATGTCTGGAGCGGGAGGCAAGTGGATGACCTCCTCCGTTACGGAGGAGCACATCGAAAGACTGCGCAGCGCCGGCTACCTGTCCGGCGACATCGCGCACCGGCTGCCCGACGAGGGGCAGCTCATCCCCACCCCCAGGCCCCATGAGAGGGTCGTTTTTCTTCCCCACTTCCTCCGCGGACTGGGCTTTCCACTTCACCCCTTTGTCCGGGGGCTCATGTTCTACTACGGCCTGGATTTCCATGATCTGGCGCCGAACTTCATCCTCAACATCTCGGCGTTTATCGTCGTGTGCGAGGCCTTCCTCTGCATCCAGCCCCACTTCGGCTTGTGGCTCAAGACCTTCAATGTCAAGCCGAAGGTAGTGAAGGGCACTCAAGCGGAGTGCGGAGGCGCCATGTTGGGCAAGATGCCCAACGTCCTTTGGTTCGAAGGGGCCTTCGTGGAATCCGTCAAGGGGTGGCAATCGGGGTGGTTCTATATCACCGAGCCGCGCGACCCTACGTGGGCGGCGGCCCCCGAGTTCAGATCTGGTATCCCCACGCAGCTCACCTCCTGGAAAGAGAAGGGCTTGCTGTGGGGTAGTTCGGAGGAGCTGACGGGACTCCAAGCCTGTATCCAGAAGCTGGTGAAGAAGCTCAGGCTGGTTAACGTGGTCCAAGTCATGCTCGTCCGCCGGATTCTCCCATGCCAAGAGCGGGCATTCAATCTGTGGGAGTTCAATCCGGAACAGCACCAGGCGCTGAGCGGGCTCTTCGACACGACGTACGAAGGCGCCTGGAGGGTGCTGTTTAAGGGCGCCGAAGCCCCCGCATCCGCGACTGAAGATCGCGGATTTCGCTCGCAGCGCCAAGCCGACGAGGTAAGTGATTCTACCCCTTTACGGGACACTTGCTTTTCATAGTTTGACTCTATGCGGGTTTTAATTTCCCCTTTTCCTTTGACAGGACTGGATGAGGAAGGCGGAGCAGATTATCTGCCCGGCTCCTATGCCAGAAAACCCAGTAGACGCCCGTCTAGCGAGGCTGCTGGTTCCGGCACCGCACGTGGTGCCGGAGAAGAAGGCCAAGAAGGAGGCCACGGGTGCTCGAAAGAGTTCCCGTTTTCAGGTGTCCGACGACTCCGGGGCGGACTCCTCCCCCGAAAACGAGGAGGAGAAAGAGGACTCTCTCCCAGAGGAGGGAGAGAGGAAGAGGAAGGCTTCCCCAACAGGGGAGGCCGAAGGGTCCAAGAGGGGAAGGACTATTCCCCCGGACAGCTCCGCCAACATCAACGTTGGCGAGGAAGAATGGCCTTCAAGGGCCAGGCCTCCGGCGAGATCGTAAGTATCCGGATTCCTGAATGATTTATAATTTCTTTTTCTGTGTCACATAGTGTCATTCTGATGCCGCATGCTGCCTGTAGTCCGGCCAATGATGATCTCCCCGCTTCATCGAGCGGGTCGTTGGCTCCGTCGGATGTAGACTCCATCCCGACCGCCTCCACCCCTCGCGACACCGAGGACGCCGAGGTGGGATCCCAAGAAGGGACCCATCAGGGGGAGGCTCCGGAGGCGCCACAAGGCGGCCTCCCGGACTTTGCGCCGGACTCCACATCAGAACCCGCAGTGGTTCCGGAGTCCGGCCGGCGGCCCCTTCGCACGAAGGGCAAGACCGTGACGCCGGCGGCTTCCGTCCAACCGGAGGCGCCGGACAATTTGTTGGAGGCGCTCCAGAGCGCTTCCATCGAGGAAGAACACCGCACTATTATGAGTGCGGTGATTCAGAAGGTACAGCTTGCCAAGAGCGGGCTGACCGAAGCCTGCAGTAGCCTTCTATCAGGCTTTGAGGTAAGAAGTTAAAAATATGCAATGTAATACCGCATAGACAGTAGCCCCTGATGCTCGGTTCGGTGTTCGGAAAGAAAAGCCGGACTGAGGATCTGAAAAAAAGAAGATATACGCAGGGTTGCTAAAAAATTATGTCAATATGGGTTGCAGGCTGCGCTGCTGACCTCTGCCGCACTGACTGCGGAGGTCGGTGCTTTGAAGCAGGAGCTCGAGCGGTCCGAGCAAGAGCTCGGCCGCGCCAAGAAGCAGCTCCAGGACAAAGAAGGTGAGTAACACCACTTTGAACTTGTACCTTACAGAAAAGGATTTAGGTTGCAACAAAAAATAACAAGGATAACATGGGTACTGCAGGGGCCACGAACGAGGTGGCGACCCTGAAGGAGGCCGTGTCCGCGGCCGAACGCAATGCGGCCGCGGAACGGGCAGAGCGAGAAAAGCAGGAGGCGCGGGTGGCGGTGGTTCGGCAAGAGCTCCAGGCTCTCATGGAAAAGCATGAGAGTTTGGAGCGTGACTCAAAGACTCGAGAGTCCGAGCTTGCCTCGGCTCTCGAAAGTGCCAAAACTGCCAAGGCCGATGCCCATAAGTCCCTTCAGGAGATTGAGTTGGTGAGGAAGATAGCGGCGGGTAAGGCATTTTTCATGCAAAGCAAGCATGTGAATGTAAATTACGTGTTACTTACCCGAATTCGGAGCTCTCCAGGGGCGTTTGCAGATCTGCCTCGCAGCGTGTCTGATGCCGCCGCATTCTACCGAGCCGAGGAGGGGAGCTCAACGGAGAAGGTCTTCTGGTCTCAGTATGCTGAGGCCGGCCATCCGGTGCCCCCTAGCGACCAGCTGAAGCAGCTGGTCGAGCTCCACAAGGTGGCCGAGCAGGCCATGAAGGGCCTCATAGTCCGGCTGTGGCCTGGAGAGGCCATGCCTGGGAGCTACTTCGGCCTCGTGCGACGGTTGGTGGATGCGTGCCCCTGGGTGGAGGTTATCAAGCGCTCCGCCTGTATTGAAGGTGCTCGTCGGGCCCTTGCCCGCGCAAAGGTGCATTGGGGCAAGCTGGATGCGGAGAAGCTAATCACTGACGCGCCACCAGCGGGCAAGGAATATCGTACGCCCGAGATGTACTATAAGACTGTCCTGAAGGGTGCCCGCAAGATTGCGGATGAGTGCCCCAGGGATGTAATTATTGAGTAAATTCGCAATGTGTTATCCTGTGCGCTGAAAACTTTGTTCATATGCGCTAAGCAACGCTTGTTAATTTAAAATATTACCTTCTGTGCGGCCGTTTATTAAATCTGAGAGATGGCAAGTCGTCGGCTTCAGCCCCCATGCCACGAGTGCTGGGGTGTTCGGGATAAACTTGAGCACTCTTGTTCCCATTTTTGGGTCCATCTAGGGAGGCGCTCAACACAACGAACAAGGCAACCGGACTTATAGTGCTTGAACACTCTCACTTAGCCATAGAATTCTATAATTTTAAATTTCGGCGAAGCCCCTAGTATTCGGAAGACCGAATTCGGGGCGCTATCCACGCCTTCGTCGGACATTATCCGGAACTTCGCTCGAAGCGGCGTAGGTCTTTAAGGACCCGAAAAGACCTCTCGAACAGCGACCAGTCTCTCGCCTTATCATGACAGTCAGTTTTAGCTTTCTCCACTGAGGCGTTAACCCGGCTCAACCGGGGCGCAATCGCAGTGGTTCTCCCAGTGCTACCTTAGCCGATAGAACGGAACGTAAGGTGCCAAACATGGGAGCCGGGCAAACCCAACTATTGACCCAAGACATGATTCGGAGCCGATTCATATAATGCTATAAGTTCGGGGTGCCGCACTTGTGAAAGTGTTCGGACTTTATCACACCATAATGCGGGGAACATAAGCCCCTGGTGTATTTGGCCGTACCAAAATGTACGGATGCAACATGTCGTAAATGAACATATATATATAAGGTAATGCAATTATGGGCAAAAAGTGCTGCATTTTATTCGAGAAGATCTGCTATGAGTGCGGAATGATACAAATAGTGCGGAAAGCAAGGGATTGGACGAATTAAAGGCGTCTCCCTCCAGGGGTAGGCCGCGGAATGGTGTATTTAACAAATTTAATGCTCGTAATGGAGACCACCTGAGTGTTCGTCGCAGCCTTTGTCCCTCCCTGGCTGTTGCATCATGAGTTCGGCAGGTTCGCCGCCGGACAGAGTTCTGTATAAAAAAGAGAGAAATAAAAGATAAAAAGAGCGACACACTTGGGAGCCCCTGGTGTGGTCGAACCGCACTCTGGGTCTGTTGTGGTTGTGCCTCTCCCCCTATGCCCATGGTATCTCCAGGGCGTAATTATGTACGCGGAGAGTTTGTCTTACAATTGTGCGAGGGCTGGGGTTGAGGCCGCATTGCTACGCGTGCTCGGAACGTGCCAGGTGGTCTTGGTTGATGTTGCTCCGGGCGCGTTTGGCCGTGTCCGGTCGTTTAACGGCCGGACTCGAAAATTGCCTTAAAAGGCTGCTCTGTACTTCTGCCGCGAGAGCCGCTGTATGTTCCTCCGTTCGGAGGGAGCGTTCCGTGTTTCCATTGACCGTGATGACTCCACGAGGGCCTGGCATCTTGAGCTTAAGGTATGCATAATGCGGCACCGCGTTGAATTTTGCGAACGCGGTTCGTCCGAGCAGAGCGTGATAGCCACTGCGGAACGGGACTATGTCGAAGATTAACTCCTCGCTTCGGAAATTATCCGGGGATCCGAAGACCACTTCCAGTGTAACTGAGCCTGTACAACTGGCCTCGACACCTGGTATGACGCCTTTGAAGGTTGTCTTTGTAGGTTTAATCCTTGAAGGGTCTATGCCCATCTTGCGCACTGTATCCTGATAAAGCAGGTTCAGGCTACTGCCGCCGTCCATCAGGACTCTCGTGAGGTGAAATCCATCGACGATTGGGTCTAAAACCAATGCGGCGAATCCGCCATGGCGGATACTGGTCGGATGGTCTCTTCGATCGAAAGTGATCGGGCAAGAGGACCATGGGTTGAATTTTGGGGCGACTGGCTCCATCGCGTATACGTCCCTTAGTGCACGCTTCCGCTCCCTCTTGGGTATATGCGTTGCGTATATCATGTTTACCGTCCGAACTTGAGGGGGGAATCCCTTTTGTCCTCTGTTGTTCGGCGGCCGGGTCTCTTCCTCGTCATCGCTGTGTAGCCCCTTGTCATTGTTTTCGGCGATTAATTTGCCTGCCTGCTTGAATACCCAACAATCTCTGTTGGTGTGGTTAGCTGGCTTTTCGGGGGTTCCATGTATTTGACAGGAGCGGTCGAGTATTCGGTCCAAATTGGACGGGCCCGGAGTGGTTCTTTTGAATGGCTTCTTCCGTTGACCGGGCTTGGAGCCTCGGAATCCGGCGTTGACTGCCGTATCCTCATTGCTGTCGCCGTTAATGCGGCGTTTGTTTTTGTTTCGACGCGACCTGCCATTGCGGTCCTTGGTATCCGGACTGCCAGCGTTTTTGCTGAGGTTGTTGCTGCGAGCTAGCCAGCTATCCTCTCCCGCACAGAAGCGGGTCATGAGTGATGTGAGGGCTGCCATGGATTTCGGCTTTTCCTGTCCTAGGTGCCGGGCCAGCCACTCGTCGCGGATGTTATGTTTGAAGGCAGCGAGGGCCTCTGCATCCGGACAGTCGACGATTTGATTTTTCTTTGTTAAGAACCGTGTCCAGAATTGCCTGGCCGATTCGTCTGGCTGCTGGATTATGTGGCTTAGGTCATCTGCGTCCGGTGGTCGCACATACGTGCCCTGGAAGTTGTCGAGGAATGCGGCTTCCAGGTCTTCCCAGCATCCAATTGACTCTGCGGGCAGGCTGTTAAGCCAATGCCGAGCTGGTCCTTTAAGCTTGAGCGGGAGATATTTGATGGCGTGAAGATCGTCGCCGCGGGCCATATGTATATGGAGGAGATAATCCTCAATCCAAACCGCGGGGTCTGTTGTGCCATCGTAGGATTCGATATTAACGGGTTTAAACCCTTCAGGGATTTGATGATCCATTACTTCGTCAGTGAAGCATAGTGGGTGTGCGGCGCCTCTGTATTGAGCAATATCGCGACGTAGCTCGAGAGAGCGTTGTCTGCTGTGTTCGGCCCGGCCGGAGTAGTTGTATCCGGCGCGACGGTATTCGTCGTGGGTCTTGGGGCGCCCACGTGATCCATAGATAGATCTGGATTGTCTTGCCTTGTCCTCCAATATATCCCGCAAGTCCGGCGCGTTCCCCCGTGGCTTCATGCTTTTTGAGCGATGCCGGGGTACGGTTTTGGTGGAGGGCTTGCATGCCTCTCTGTCGCGGCCACGAGGTGGTCGGTCTGCCGTATTGTGCGCTGGTGATGCAGGTTTGTACGCTTCCTCCTCTAGTCGGGGGAGCAACTTGCGTTTTGGGTAACTTTTGGAGGGGCGTTCGAGTTCATACTCTTCGGCCGCGAGGACCTCGGTCCATCTGTCGGCCAGTAGGTCTTGATCAGCTTGAAGCTGTTGCTGCTTTTTCTTTAGGCTGTTTGCCGTGGCCATTAGCCTGCGTCTGAAACGCTCTTGTTCGACGGGATCCTCAGGCACGACGAATTCGTCGTCGTCGAGGCTTGCCTCGTCTCCGGAGGGAGGTAAGTAATTATCATCCTCGACCTCTTCGTCTGCCGCCCTCTCGTGAGGGCTTGCTTCTGCCTCCTCCTGCGCTGGATCGTGCTGGAGGGGGTTGTCTTCGGCACTTTCTGGGGTGTTATTATCTCCTGTGCCGGAATCTCTATTCTTGCTGTGGCGGGATTTAGAGCGGCGCCGCTGACGTCGGCGCTTGGGCTGTTTCTTTAAGGAATCGGCCTCCGTTGCTTCTTCGCCGTCCCCATCTTTTGGGGTGTCCACCATGTATATGTCGTATGACGAGGTGGTCTTCCAGTGTCCTGTAGGCACTGGTTCTTGATAGTCTCCGGCATCGTCGTCCATACCGTCGATGTCTTCGGAGTCGTAGTCGAGTACGTCGGTTAGATCGTCGACGGTGGCTACGAAGTGGGTGGTGGGTGGGCTCTGAATTTCTTCGTCGTCCGCGTCCCAACCATCCTGGCCGTAGTTCGGCCAGGGCTCTCCGGATAGCGAGAGATGCTTCAGCGAATTTAAGATATCGCCGAAGGGTGAGTGCTGAAAGATGTCCGCAGCGGTGAATTCCATGATCGGCGCCCAATCGGATTCGACTGGCAGGGGCGCAGGAGGTTCGGAGTCCGGCAGAGAGTCCGGCACCTCGGAGTCATGAGCTTTATGCGGGACAAGGTAAGTGTTCGGCTCCATCGCCGTAGAAGTTGCAGCTCCCGAGGCGGTGTCCAGCCATCCGTCCTCGATCTGAGCGATCGGCTCCGGACTATGGGTCGGAGCGGATTCGTGTGCGGCCTCCAAGGTGCTGTCCGGCGGCAGAGTTAGGTCGTGCCCATCGTGACAGCGCGGCACGCTCGGCTGTGGCTCAGATCCATCGAAGATCAAGTCCCCGCGGATATCGGCCGTGAAGTTTAGGCTTCCAAACCTGACCAGACGGCCAGGGGCGTAGCTTTCGATCTGCTCCAGATGGCCAAGTGAGTTGGCCCGCAGTGCGAAGCCGCTGAATACGAAGATCTGTCCGGGGAGAAAAGTCTCACCCAGGACTGCGTCGTTGTCGATTGAAGAGGCCATCAAGCCTATCGGTGACGACACAGAGGAACTCTCAATGAAAGCACCAATGTCGGTGTCAAAACCGGCAGATCTCGGGTAGGGGGTCCCGAACTGTGCGTCTAGGCGGATGGTAACAGGAGACAAGGGACACGCTGTTTTACCCAGGTTCGGGCCCTCTGGATGGAGGTAAAACCCTACGTCCTGCTTGATTGATATTGATATTGTGGATGTTTACAAGAGTGGATCTACCACGAGATCAAGGAGGCTAAACCCTAGAAGCTAGCCTATGGTATGATTGTAATGGTTGTTGTTGTTGTGTCCTACGGACTAGAGCCATCCGGTTTATATAGACACCGGAGAGGGCTAGGGTTACATAGAGTCGGTTACAATGGTAGGAGATCTACGTATCCGTATCGCCAAGCTTGCCTTCCACGCCTAGGAAAGTCCCATCCGGACAGGGGACGAAGTCTTCAATCTTGTATCTTCATAGTCTTGGAGTCCGGTCGATGATGATAGTCCGGCCGATGATAGTTCGGCTGATGATGGTAGTCCGGCTATCCGGACACCCCCTAATCCAGGACTCCCTCAGAAGCCAAGGGTCCTAGAGAGCGAGGGCGGTGGCGCCAAGATCCGGCTGACGATGAGCTGCTGTCTCCAGCGCCTCCACCTACCGACACGGAGAACTAAGACTTCGGCATTGCCATTGGAGTTGGAGGGGTTCGAAGAGGAGGAGAGAAGAAAGTGCGGATGTGAATCTTTGATTCACGTCTTAAATAGCCGCGAGGAGGCCATGTGAAGGGACGGTCTTCCCGCTTCAATACGGTGTAGCGGACGGAGTTGGTTTCTCTGGACGTGACATTCGCATTGAAGCAGCAACACCCGAAACATTGCGCCTATCAGCATCACCTTCACGTCCGGGCACATCGGTAGGCATTAATGACGACCGCTACTTGCTCTGGGCCAGCATGAATGTGGCGCATCAAGCAGCGCAGGCGTTGGATGGAAAGCATGGGAGAGGCGGGTGGATGTTTTGGGTGGGCCCGGGCAGTCACACGCGGACGTGACAGCGGTCCGAACACTGACAAAGTCCCGCTCCCCCTACTTTGTCTCAGTTTGCGAGAAAAATTGTGTTCAAACCGGTCAGCGGACCGCTACATACCTCGTGGTCCGAAGGTATACAGATGGTTTGAGGGTCAGTATTGAAGATGCCCTCAGAGCATCTACATTCAGATAGCCCAAACCCGCCTCAAATGACCGGGACGGACGGCCCAGTCATTGTCCGATCACTAAAATACGACCCTGATGGGCACCTTGTAAGTGCATCTAGTGCCCCTTAGTGATTTTGGTGTATTGAAGACTTATAGGTTAAGAGACTGATGCGTTTGTGAGTGTACACATGTCTATAAGTCTATGAGGAGTTTGATATTTACAGAGAAAGTCGACCCCTAAAAATGAAGTTCTTCGACTGAAGACTTTGGAATTCTGAAAATTTTCTGAAGACTTTGAAAGTGAAGAAATTGGTGTGACCTTGAAGACTTGGAAATCATTCGAGGAACATGAAGCGTGAAGACTCTGTATTTCATTGTTTCATTTTCTCTTTCTTGAGTCATAGGAAACACCGTACTGTTAAATGGGGTCGAGAAAATACTAAGGAAAAATTTCCATGTGATGCTCAACTCAAAATCCTACACCTACCAATCCCTTCGAGTGAAGCCATTGGAAATCTCACACAATTCAGTCATATTCTTCAGTGACAGAGATGAAGTTCTTCTGGTCTCTGAGGAATTTGTTCTGACTGAGGAGTTAGGAATTCGCCAGTGCGGATTACCTACACAGTGAGGAACATGATAGCCCTGAGGTATTTGAGAGTCAAATATTCGACCATTGTTGTGCTACACGCCAGCTGTCCCAAAATATCTACCCACCTAACGATCATACCAGACAAGGGCATTTATGTCTTATCATGTCTGGCTGCTCCCTAGGCTATAAATAGCCGCCCCCTACAACCACTAGTTGGTTGGCTGCTCCGAGAGAAACTGATACTTGTCATTTGAGAGCAACCCATCCTCCGAGGACTTTGAGTGAAAATCATCAAGTGAGGAAATCCCAAACCCAAACCTACAAAACCCCAAAGTGATTGAGCATCACTGAAGAGATTGATCCTGCGTGGATCCGATGCTTGTTTCCTTTGAAGACTGTGCTTCTTCCAGACGGTTAGACGTCAAGGTCTAGGGCATCCAAGAGGAATTGTGGATCGCCGAGTGACCGAGTTTGTGAAGGTCCGGAAGTCACCTGAAGACTTAGGACGAGTGATTGGGCGAGGTCTGTGTGACTTTAGCTCAAGGAGAATACGGTGAGGACTGTGTGTCCTCGAGTTTAAATACTCAGCCGCTCCGACCAGATGTACAACTGAGACATCAGTTGGAACTGGTCTACCAAATCATTGTCTTCACCGAGCTTACTAGTTTTATTTCCTCAACTCTTTCATTTCCTCATCTCTGTTGCTGTGTGCTTGTTCATATCTATTTGAAGACTTTGACTGAAGACTTTCTCAATTTCCTCAGTTCAATTTCTTCAGTCTGTCCGTCTTCATCTTGTGTTATCCTGTGCTTACGCTCTCTGTACTCTGTGCTTGTCTTCATTTCATCATGATGACTATGCTTGTGTTCTGCTATGTTTACTTTTGAGTACTTATTCCGCTGCAAGTAGTTCTTCATTTAGGAATTTCCTCACCAACAAATTCCTCAGTGAAGAATTCATAAAAATTGCCTATTCACCCCCCTCTAGTCGATATAACGCACTTTCAATTGGTATCAGAGCAAGGTACTCCCTTGTTCTGTGTGGTTTTGGTTTAACCACCTGGAGTTTTCGTTATGTCGACTGCAGGTATGATCAAGGTCTCTACTGGGTGTCCTACCTTCGATGGTACGGACTATCCCTATTGGAAGAACAAGATGCGAATACATCTTGAGGCAATTGATAACGATCTCTGGTACATTGTGGAAAATGGTGTTCCCTCAGTCACGCCTTCCCTGAATGCTGCTGATGTGAAGAGATTCAAGCAACTCGATTCTCAAGCGAAGAACATCATATGTGACCATCTGAGCAAAGGGCAATATGGTAGAGTGAGTGCTTTGGAAACTGCTAAGCTTATCTGGCATAGGATCTCCAAAGTAAATGAAGGAGTCTCAACTCAACGTGACTCTCGTGTCAATGTTCTTTGCAATCTATTGAACCGCTTCAAAAGACTCGACAATGAAAATGTCTAGCAAACCTTCGATTGCCTCACTGATATCTCAAATGAGCTTCAAGCGCTTGGCACCACTGACATCACCGACCATGAGGCGGTGAAGAAATTGCTGAGATCACTCGATTCCTCATTTGATACTCTAGAACTGATGATTCAAGAGCGTGCTGATTACAAGTCACTTGATCCCACTGATATTCTGAGAGGCTAAACACTCATGAGTTCCAGCTTGCTGAGAAGAGAGATCTCTATGGTTTGAGCTATGGCAAAACACGTGCTCTGAAGGCCAAGACAGTCTCTGAGTCTAAAGAAGAGGACTCTACTAGCAGCCTTGGTGATCCTGAAGAACTGAGCCAGGAACTAGAACTGCTCGTGAAGAAATTTCAGAAGTTCTCAAGACGTGGTCGCTTCGGAAAATCCTCAAGGAGCAATGATTCCTCATCTAGTAACTACAAGAAGAGGCTATGCCACAAGTGCAAGAAACCTGGTCACTACATTCAAGATTGTCCTCAGTGGGACAAGGAATTAAAGAAGAAGAAGTACAAGGATGACAATTCTGATGATGCCAAGAAGAAGAAGAAATCTTTGAAGTCTTCATCATCAAAATCCTCAAAATCTTCATCTCACAAGAAGAGCAGCTCCAAGAAGGCTCGAGCATTCATTGGCAAGGAAATGTACTTTGAGGCTGAATCTGAAGAACATGAGGAAGAGCAGGCATCTGAGGAGTCCGAGTTTGGTGTGGCAAGCCTAGCTCTTGCTACCACATTCGTCAGCAAGTCTATCTTCAAATCTGAAGAAAATGGCAACACCAACAATGCTGATGAAGGGAATGATGACTACGCTCCCACCTATTGCTTCATGGCAAAGGGTGCCAAGGTAACTAAATACCCCTCCTCTGAATCTAGTGAGGATGAATCTGATGAAAACCTCAAGCCCAACTACTCTAAACTTGCTAAGATTGCTGTGAAACAAGAAAAGGCTATTGAAAAAATTCAAAACATGCTAGAAAAAAGTGATGATATGTTGGATGAAGAAATGGATCGCACCAAAGACTTGACTAAAAATCTTCAGAGACTTCAATCCAAGTTTGACAACCTTCAGGGTCATCATAACACTCTCTTATCTGATCACGAAAAGCTTTCTTATGAATTTGTTCAAAGAAAGCAAGATCTTGAGAATCTAAGAGTGATTTATGAAGATCTTCAGAAGGAGCGTGATTCATTACTTGCTCAACAAATCAGCGCTACTCAGAAGAATTTGTTCCTCCATGTCTGAAAAGCATTGAACGTGAATCTGCTAATTCTTCACCTGAATGTTCAAATGCTTCAAATGTTACAAATTCTTCATCTGTCTCTGCTATCACTAATTCCTCATCTGCGGACATTGCTAGTACCACTGATAATATAGGACTGAAGGAATTGTACACGACAGGCATGTACAAAAGCCTCAAAGGGCATCAGATTCTGTGTGATGTGCTTAAAAAGCAGATCCTCAACAGGAATCCTAGGAAAGAGGGTATTGCCTTTGAGAGGAAACTCAATGCTGATGGAACACATAGGAAGCCTGAGCAGTACCCGAAAACCTCATGGGTTGCTGCAAAGGGACCTCCAGTTGATCCATCCAATTTATCTGGCTTTACATGTGAATCTCCTCATTCTTTTGATGAGTCATTTGACTCCAACTATAAACTGTTCAAAAATCAGAATGGTGAAGTATTTGCTAGATATGTTGGCACTAACTGCAGGAATGGTTCCCCTATGAAGAAAATCCGGGTTCCCAAAAGTTATCTTGAAAGTCTTTAGGTGAATGTCCTCATGACACCACTTGTGAAGAATAGGAACCCCAGATCAAATTCTTCATATGGACCTAATTCTTCATATGGATCAAATTCCTCAAAAGGATCAAAATTCTCACGTGATCATCATCATGCTAACCTCTCTGTTTCGCAGGGTAGAGCTAAGGGCTATGAATATGAGTATTCTTCTTCAAATCATTATGTTCATAAATCCTCGAAGAATTTCTCTGCTTATTCATATGCTTACCCTAACCCCTCTCATGTGAAATGAAGCGGACTGGCTTCTATGCCACCTTTCTCATATGGTGCTCGCAGAGTGATGAATTCTTTGCCACCCCTTCAGATGTGGGTGGTGAAGAAAAAGAACTAATCTCTTATGCAGGGTCAGGTCTCCATACGTGCTAAAAACGTTTGAAGAATTTGCTGGAGACCTGAACATTGCTTAAAAGGACGCATGCTAATCATGAAGAAATGAATTTTCATTTCTCACGTCCTCATACTGATTTATCTGTGCTATTGCTTGATGAAATTGATCTGATGATATTGATGTCATATTCTTCACTGATGAAGTATATGAGTTCATAAGTTGCACTAATTCATCTGCAGGATGATCAACCCAAAGCAAATGAGTGGGTCCCCGATAGTGGATGTACGAATCACATGACTGGTGACAAGAATCTATTGATGGATGCTCCTTTATCACCGTTGCATCTAAAGCATATCATCTTCGCAGACAAAGGCAAAAGTCAGGTATTGGATCTAGGTAAGGTTGCGATCTCAAAGGATCGACACATGGACAAAGTCATGCTTGTCGAGTCCTTAGGATACAACCCCATGTCTGTCTCAATGCTTTGTGATCTCGATATGGTAGTTGTCTTTGGAAAATATCATTGTGTTGTGATCATGGAAGCTGACCATTCCAAATTCTCCGAAGGCTTTAGGAGAGGAGACTTGTATATCGTTGATTTCTGTACAGGACCACAACCAGCCGTGTGCTTACTTTCAAAAGCTTCAGAAGGCTGGCTATGGCATCGACGACTTGGTCATGCTGGCATGAGGAATTTGCACACGCTTGCAAAGAAGAAGCATGTCATTGGCATTGAGAATGTCAAATTCTTCATGGATCACTTATGCGGAGCCTGTGAAGCAGGAAAGATGACCAAGGCCAAGCATCCAGCGAAGACTATCATGACTACCACTCGACCATTTGAATTGCTACACATGGATCTCTTTAGTCCTAATCGTTATTCTGCAATTCTAAATGATGCAACTAAATATGGCTTTGTTATTGTTGATGATTATTCTCGTTACACATGGGTGCACATTGTCACTTACAAACATGAAGTGCAGGAAGTCTTCAAACAATTTTCCTCGAGGGCTTCAACCAACTTTGGTGTGAAGTTCAAGCACATCCGAACTCACAATGGGACTGAGTTCAAGAATTCTGGTCTTGATGGCTATCTTGATGAACTTGGTATTACTCATGAGTTATCTGCTCCTTATACTCCTCAGCAGAATGGCATCATGGAGCGCAAGAACAGAACCCTTGCTGAAATGGATCGCACTATGCTTGATGAATACAAAACGCCTCGCCGCTTCTGGATTGATGCAATTGATACTGTGTGCCACGTCATGAACAGGGTATATCTTCACAAATTCTTCAAGAGAACTGCTTATGAACTTCTCACTGACAAAAAGCCCAATGTGAGTTATTTCAAAGTCTTTGGTGCTAAATGTTGGATAAGAGATCCTCATCACACTTCTAAATTCTCACCGAAAGCACATGAAGGTTTTATGCTTGGTTACAGAAAGGACTCGCACACCTACAGAGTCTTCAACAGCGTTCTTCACAAAGTTGTTGAAACTGTAGATGTGCGGTTCGATGAAACTAACGACTCGCAAAGAGAGCACCTACCTTCTGTGATAGATGAACCTGCACCTGAGGATTCTATCAAGTTCAAAGCTACTGAGGATGTCATTCCTACCGAAGAATCTGCTAAAGAATTCATTCCTGATCGTGATGAACGCCAAGCTTGCGCACCTGAAGAAAATGGTGCTGAGGAAAATGCTCCTGAAGAAAATGCGGATCAAATTCCTCGAAGACAACCCGCTCATCCTCGCATTGCAAACGAAGTGCAAATCAAAAAGATCATCGATGAGATTGAAGCACCAGGTCCTCTCACACACTAAAAAGCTGCACATTTGTCTAACTTTTGTGGGCACTTTGCTTTTGTCTCTATCTCAGAACCCTCTAAGGTTGATGAAGCATTTCTGGAGCCTGAGTGGATTCAAGCTATGCAAGAAGAATTACATCAGTTCGAGCTCAACAATGTCTGGGAACTAGTCAATCGTCCAGATCCTCGCAAGCATAACATTATTGGCACAAAGTGGATCTACCGCAACAAGCAAGATGAAAATGGCCTTGTGATAAGGAATAAGGCACGGCTTGTAGCTCAAGGCTACACACAGGTTGAAGGAATTGACTTTGATGAAACTTTTGCACCTGTAGCCAGACTTGAGAGTATTCGCATATTACTTGCTTATGCTAACCATCATAATATCACTTTATATCAAATGGATGTAAAAAGTGCATTCCTCAATGGTAAGCTTGAGGAAGAAGTATATGTTTCTCAACCCCCAGGTTTTGAAGATCCAAAACATCCTGACAAAGTCTTCAGACTCAACAAGGCCCTGTATGGCCTCAAGCAGGCCCCTCAGGCGTGGTATGATACTTTGAAGGAATTCCTCATGAATAAAGGCTTCAAACCCGGTTCACTCGATCCAACTCTTTTCACTAAATCTTATGATGATGAATTTTTGTGTGCCAAATATATGTTGATGATATTATCTTTGGCTGTACTGACCAACGTTATAGTGATGAATTTGCCTATATGATGAGTGAAGAATATCAAATGTCTATGATGAGAGAACTGAAATTCTTTTTAGGTCTTCAAATTGGTCAACAGTGCAATGGCATATTCATATCCTAGGAGAAATACCTCAAAGATGTATTGAGGAAATTCGGCATGCAAGACTGCAAAGGGGTCAAAATTCCAATGCCCACAAGTGGCCAACTGTGCACTGATGAACATGGTACAGACTTCGATCAAAAGGTATACCGCTCCATGATTGACTCTTTATTGTACCTATGTGCATCTAGGCCAGATATTATGCTTAGTGTTTGCATGTGTGCCCGATTTCAAGCTACACCGAAGGAATCACACCATAAGGCTGTGAAGCATATACTTCGATATCTAGCTCACACACCAACACTTGGATTATGGTATCCTAAGGGCTCGGCTTTTGATCTCGTTGGATATTCAGACTCTGACTATGCTGGTGACCGTGTGGACCGCAAGTCAACATCAGGCACATGTCATTTCCTAGGACAATCTTTGGTCTGTTGGTCCTCGAAGAAACAGAACTGCGTATCACTATCTACAGCTGAGGCTGAGTAAATTGTTGCTGGATCGTGATGTGCTCAATTACTATGGATGAAGCAAACTCTCAAGGACTATAGCGTCAACATGAAGAATGTGCCTCTCTACTGTGACAATGAGAGTGCAATCAAGATTGCTCACAACCCAGTTCAGCACTCGAAGACAAAGCACATCCAGATTCGTCATCATTTTCTTCGCGATCATGTGTTGAAGGGCGACATCTCCATCGAGCATGTATGGACTGAAGAACAGCTAGCCGATATCTTCACTAAGCCCTTGGATGAGAAGAGATTTAACAAGTTGAGGTGTGAGATAAATATCCTAGAATCTTCGAATGTTCTTTGAAAAGGACATACATCCTAACACTTATGCTGACTTGATGACTTAGATGCACAACACACAAAGTAACGTTTTTCTTCAATCAATGAAGACTAACCCTCTAAGCGTGAAGAAATTAATGAAGAAATTGATTCTCAGAGCCCTACAACAATTGTACGCGGTGAATGAAATCAGCTTTCTTATACGGTGGGTTACGCCACCACCAAAAGTTGAAAATCTTCAATTTGAGTTTTTCCTCAGTTATGTGAAATTCCTCAGTTGTTCAAATTCTTCAACTTTACAATGTCTTCACAGTTTCCGTCGTTTTTTCTTCATTGAATATATATGGAGGGAGTACATGTATGTTACTCCCAAGTACATGAAGAAATTTGCACTCAACCCTCCATGCCCAAGACCTCCGTTGAGACCTGGCCAACTGGCGGATCCCACCAGCCTCAAGCGCGGTGAGGACTATGATGATGAATGGGCAAGGCGCCAGGCCAAACTGGCCAAACAAGCAAAGGAAGTAGTGAGGAAATTCAATGAAGATTCTCCTGCTGCTGCTACCACTGCTGAGGCCTCTGCTAGTAAGCCTAGGAAGGCGATGCCTAAGAAGCCTGCACATAAGTCAGGTGCTTCTTCTTCAATGCCCTCACGGCCAAGCTCCTCATCAATGCCCTCAAGGCCAGATTCTTCAATGCCCTCACGGCCAATTCCTCAGTCTGCTCCTCCTCCTCCAAAGTCCTCAGCTCCTCCGTCAAAGTCTTCAGCTGATCCTACCAAATTCTCTACACATATGCATCTCGCTACGTGCCAAAGGACAACTGGCATCTCAATTGCCTCAGGAGCATCTGCAAGCTCCACTGTTGCACTAAGTTCTTCAGCTGGTCCCTCTCTGCTGAAGAAAAAGGCCACTGCTGGACGAGGCCTTCGACCAAGTCCTCACAAGAAGCAGGTCGCCTTTCAAGTGCCCTCTGATGACGATGAGGCTGATAATGAAGAACTTGCCGAAATCATCAGAGACAGGCAAGCCAGGGCCACTAGAGCCAAAGGCAGCAATGTGCCACTGCTATTGGATCCAAAGTTGATCCTCGATTTCATTGATCTCTGGCACAAAGACCCAAACACACCTTTACCGGAGATGAAACTCACTCCTGGTCAAAGTCATGTGCTGACTCACTTCATTGAGGAAGAAAAGTGGAAGTTTGAAGAAGGACCAAGGCTGAAGAAAGCGCAGTACAAGAAACAACACTACCTCAAGGACAATGTCCTCACTCTTACCCCTAATCAACTCATTGTGTTGCAAACTGAAATCAAGCAACTGAGTGATGATTTCAATCGGTACTATGCTGATTGGAAGGGAGCCAAGGTTCGGTTCGTCAATTTGACGAAGACACTGACTTCACGTGCTACAATTCCTGTGCACGTTGAAATTCCTCAGGCTGAAGCATCTGCTCAGCCCACAGAAGACCATGCCAGCACCACTGATGACAATCAAGCTGCTAAAGAAAATGAGAGTACCAGGGCTGATGACAATCCAGCCACTGAAGAAATTGCCAGGGCATCCACTAGTGGTGCACCTGAAGAAAATGAAGAAGTCAGGGCAAATGCATCAGTTGCGCCTGAAGAAACTGAAACAAAGTCCTCTGCACCTCCTGCACCTACTCCCACTCCGATCCTTCCATCTGCATCAGATGTGAAGAAGACCAAGGCTGCAGAGCGTGCAACTATGAAGAAAAGGAAGGCATCAGCTTCATCACATTCTTCAGCTTCGAAGAAGATGAATCAAATGACTAGCTCAATTGACAATCCAATTGATTCCATTCCTGTCTCTTACATGCCATCAAAGGACCTTGTTCCTTTTGGTGTAGATTATGTGATTCCCGAGGAATCTGATGAAGAAACTCCTTCTGCTGCTTCGACTGAGCAGTTGGATGAAGAAATTGAAGTGGACAAAATCCCTTCAACCCGAGTTGTTTCCTCACCGATGCCTCAGTTCACTGCTGAAGGGGCAGGTGTTGAAGAAATGGAAGATGAGGATGTGGACATTGGATGTACCACACCTGTGCTGAATGATCACTATTGGGAAAGTCAGCACCTCAACTCTCCGATGTTCACTCCACTCCAAGCAATTCCTCAGTCCCCTGCAGCTAATGAAGTGCAAATGGGATCTGACGAACCTCGTGCAACCCCATCCGCCCATGAAGAAATTCCAGCCACTAGTGCTGAAGAAAATATAAATGAAGAATTGATGACCCAGGCTGCAACTGCAGAAGAGCCTGAAATTCCTCAGCATGAAGAACCTGAGATTGCGATTCCTGAGGTGGTGATGCAATTGACTGATACTCCTCACCCACACCAAAGGATCCCTTCTCAAAGAAGCAAAAATTGAAAGCTGATGAATTCTTCGGCGAGCATGTGTTCTTCACTGAATTCAACCCATATGACAATGCTTGTCTTAGAAGGAAGCGATTCTGGACTGCATGCGAAGCCAACTTCTATTCTTTAGTACTCTTCAACAAGGAACAAAGTCTTCGACCACCAGCACATTCCTCACGTGGATATGGAATCAATGCCTTGCTTCACACCAGTCCTTAGTATGATTCACGATGCAGGTCGGCTTAACTTTTGCACTGACATAGTTGACTGGAATGAAGAGCTAATTCTTCAGTTCTACGCGACATTGCATATCACTGGTGAAGCAAATGACATCAACTCTTGTGTGTTGGACTGGATGACCAAAAACACTCACTACAAGGCACCAGCCTCTGAATTGCTTCGTGCCTTGCCAATCAGTCCTCCACAAGAAGGAGCTCATTGTCTGTATGATGAGCCTGAACTCACCGCTCATTACATGCAAGTGCTCATGAAGCCTCTGAAGCCTGGACAAGCCCCAAGGACCAAATTCCTCGTGAAGGAATTGATGTATGTGCCAAGAACCATCTATCACATTTTGACAAAGACTATCAGTCCAATCAAAGGTCATGACTCATCTGATGAAGAAATTGTGGGGATGATGAAGAATATGCTATTCAACATCATGCATGGCATCCCGATCAATTATCATGATTTCTTCATGAGGACTCTCGCTAATGTTGCACTTTCACCGTTTGAGCTGAAGCCTTACGCTCCATGGATCATGAGATTCCTCTGAACAAGGTCTTCACTCAACTACAAGGCTGACATTCTCAACCATGGCAGCTACTTGCCCCCGATTGAAGTCCTCAAACGGACATATTCTTCAGCTGAAGAAAAAGGCAAGGCACCTACTGTTATCGATGAAGGCATTCGTCCATTGGATGGTTAGTTCCGCAAAGCTGCATCTTACTCCACCAATGATGACTCTGCCACACATGATTCTGCTGTCAATGCACACAAGTCAAGTCCTCAAGCTACTGCTCCTCGTGTGATGACTGACCGTGAGCTGCTTCTAAGTCTTCACCAGAAGGTGGATCGAAACCACAAATGGGTTAAGCATCAGTTTGGCTCTATTCTTCACAACATGACCTCTACACATAATGCAGTGAAGAAAAACCATTACTACCTCCATGAAATCTTCGATCGCACCTGGGCTATTCTGTCACATCTGTATGGTGAAGAAGATCTAAAGCAAATGGGTTTCAAAGAAGATTTTGACTGGTCTGCTCCTCCACCGAAGAAGCTCAAGAAGGTCAAGGTTCCTCCCTTGGTCGCCAGTTCATATTCTTCGTCACGCGCCACAGACAAGTATGAAGACTTGGACGACACTTCAGCTGGCCCTACATCGACTCAAGACCCCGACAACGCTGGCGCTCCTCCATCTTCATGATATTCTTCAGGGGCGTTAGTCCTCATTTTCAACCCTTTTGGTCATTTGATGACAAAGGGGGAGAAATTTGAGTTAGTCTTCAAGCGGATCTATCTTATATGGGCGTTTTTTTGATAAGTTAGAACTCTCGTTCTTCTGATGACTTTGCTGGATCGAGTTGTAATCTTAAACTCTATGGTGGCCTGATACTTTTGCTGAGTTCTACTGCATGCTTATTCCTCATTAATGTCAACGCATGCATGCTGAATTACATCAGTCACCATATTTCATCATGCATTTCAAATTCTTCACATTATATGTCAAATGCGTGTATGAATTACAAGATATAGGGGGAGATCTCTGTCGGTGTCAAAACCGGCGGATCTCGGGTAGGGGGTCCCGAACAGTGCGTCTAAGGCTAATGGTAACAGGAGGCTGGGGACGCGATGTTTACCCAGGTTCGGGCCCTCTCGATGGAGGTAATACCCTACTTCCTGCTTGATTGATCTTGATGATATGAGTATTACAAGAGTTGATCTACCACGAGATCAGAGAGGCTAAACCCTAGAAGCTAGCCTATGGTATGATTGTTGATGTGTCCTATGGACTAAACCCTTCGGTTTATATAGACACCGGAGGGGGCTAGGGTTACACAGTGTCGGTTTACAGAGGAGGATATCTACACCCGAATCACCAAGCTTGCCTTCCACGTGAAGGAGAGTCCCTTCCGGACACGGACGAAGTCTTCTATCTTGTATATTCATAGTCCAACAGTCCGGCCAAAGTACGTAGTCCGGCTGTCCGGATACCCCCTTATCTAGGACTCCCTCAGTAGCCCCCGAACCAGGCTTCAATGATGATGAGTCCGACATGCAGATTGTCTTCGACATTGCAAGGCGGGTTCTTCTCCAAATCTGGTGCACCCGTCGTGGCGAATAGTGTCCGGCCTCCCAGTAAGGTTGTACTCCTCGACTTCTGTGCTTCAATAATGGCCACCTCCACGTGTCGATTGAAGACGAGGGGCCGGAGCATTTTTGCATTTGACACCCTAATCCCGTAGATGAGCCGTCTATTTGAGGAGACGGGGATCTTCAGATCCAAATCACACCATCTTCCCCCAAGCAAGCATTCCGCAGAGCGCGCCCAAAAGAGGCCATCCCATCATGACTGGTCGCTGCAGCCCTGCTTGCCGCTCCCCCAGCTCGAAGCCAGGGGATTGGGAAAAGTGATCCATCCCTCACAACCGCCTAATAGAGCTGCAGACCAAAGGGTTCCTTCCGCCTGCATACATGGTCCCCATCCGATTCGGACTAGCCACCTATAATGGCGGCGAGGAAGCGGAGAGATTCCCTAACCCTTCTCAGGGGGAGTGGGTATGCCTTGTCCCATATCTGCTAAGAGGCGTCGGGTTTCCTATCCACCCATTCCTTCGCGGGCTCCCGAAGTTCTATGGTCTCCAGTTGCATAATCTTACCCCCGCCTCCATACTGCACATCGCGGGCTACGTTGCCCTCTACTAGCTGTTTCTGGGCTGTAAAGCTCATTTTGAGCTATGGAAGAGGTTATTTTGCCTCGTCCCCCGCAACCAGGAGGGATCTACATATCAAGTGGGCGGAGCCGAAATATGGCGCATCGCCCAGACCGGATACCTGTCCGATACTCCAAAGAAGGCGTCCAAAGACTGGCCCTCGGAGTGGTTTTATGTCGACGACGTTACCCTTCCGGACCCAGTCCGGATGGGCCTTCCTGAGTTTACTAATACTCCGCTGAAGAAACGCCAAAACTGGCACCTTCGGAGCCCCCAGGAGGAAGAAAACATGGAAGTCTTCTATCTAATGAGCCAGATACAAACCCTGGCCAAATCAGGATTGACGATAATCGAAGTTATGTCAATATGCATAATAAGGGGAGTGCAGCCACTTCAATATAGGGGAAAACCCATGTGGCACTTCAATGGAGAAGACGATGCCTCCCGCTGCGGTCGCAAAGGTCCGGACTCCGTCACATCTTTGGCGAGGATACTGTCCGAACTGTACAAAGGAGAAGAAGAGGAGTTCCTCCGCATTAAACCGCGGGATGGATTTTCCATGTACAACCCCTGGAGCTGGGTAAGTTGTCATCTTTTACTCGACTCTATTCGTTCTTACCTTCTTTGTCACAATTATTTACCTTGCTGTTTCAAAACAAGAACTAAGGAAGGTCGTGAAAGAGTTCAACAACCCCCCTCCGCAGCCAGAGGATCCTGGCCGGACTCTCGACCCCGGACTTGAAGAAGATCCGGACATATACGTGGAATTCGTCGACGGGACCTTCTATCAGGCAAGTAGTGGCGGCTCTTTAGTGGCCATCATCGCGGATTATCCCGGACTGCTTCCCGTGTCGCATGTAAGTAATGCCGGGGTTCCAACCTTTCGAAAGGGTTGCTTCGTTTTGCCATACCTTATGATCACATGCCACACGTTTATAGAAGCGGCGGTCGGGACATCATGCGGAACCTGCGGGGGCCTCTCAGCAAGAGGCGCCTAGACAAGGCAGGCTTAAAAGGAAGGCGGTTAGGAGCGATACGCAGACGCAGAGGTATTCATTAAACTTGCCCCGTGTTTTATTTGGTCCTTTCATCGAGGCGTGATGATTTTTAATTATGTCCCGACAGGAAACGCCGGAGTATGCCCGGGGACCCTACCGGCCACGCCTCCAGCAGCCGGATTCCTGGACTGGATTCACAGGCGGAGGCAGACATGGGGACAGTGCCAAACTGTCCTCCTGCGGAGGATACAAATATGCTTTCTGCCACAAATTCAGAAGTGGAGAGCGGCATGAATCACCTGCGCCGATGGGCCGTACTCCGCGGTGGTATTTTTTTCGAAGAGGCGTTCAATGCCTTCAATTCCGGACACACCTATATCCACGCTGCTCAAGATGGACTTGCCAGAGCAGCGGACCAGTATGTGAAGGATATACGGGTAAGAAAATTTTATAAGTATGTATAGTAGTAGCCCCTGAGACTTGAAACAGTTGGCACAACTGATTTAAGGATCATTAAATGCATAGGTTCTTGTAGAGAAGAATGCCTAGTTGTCGCAGGAGCTAGAGGAGTGTAAGGCCCAAATGAAGGCTAATGTAGCCTAACAAGAGGAATCCAAGAAGGCTTCTTCTGGTAATAATTTCCTTCTACCAGCTTCCGATTAGAGGAACTTGTAGAGATGCTCAAAGGAGCACGGCGGCGCTTCCGATTATGGAAGATATCAGCTTGTCGGCAAGGTGCAAGAGAAGCTTGGGCCATGGTGAAGACGCGATATGCGAAGGCTGACCCGAACCATATGGCCGAAGTCGGACCGGCTGGGCCAAATGGACAATAGATACCCATTAGTTTAGTATATGATCAATTAGCATTAGCTGCAAAGTATTCCCAGCAGGATTGTAAGCTAGACAGCCTGTTGGATGGTATAAAGGAAGAGTACAGCCAGTCTATATGATTATGTAATTTGAATGGGCTCATGTACTCTCTAGCCGGATTGAAAATCATTTGTCATGGCGGACCTTTTCGCTTTAGCCCCCGGATCCGACAGTCCGGGGTGTATCCAAATACCCACACAGTTATGAAAAACCGGGGTATGCATGGAAACCAGACGTAGGGGTCATAAGTTCTTGAACAGACAAGTACCCAACTAGTTATGTTATATTACATGGATAGTAAGAAACATCTTCCAGAGATAATAGTTCCATTAGGGGTTCCTTTCTCTGGGTACGCATGCATCAATGTGCATGTCCGAACCGCGAACAGAAGCGCAGGAAACAAAACATCTGGGTATTTTCGTTGTTAGGAACGGGACCATCTTTTGTTCACCGAGCGAATATTCCCTTAAGAACACTAGCTTTCGGCTTCAGCCAGTCTGAGGTACAGATCCGGCTCAACCGGTAGTAAAAATTGCAGAGGTGCTCCCCTTATGCCCTAGCCAAATTAACGGGAATGTAGGGCATAAATACAAGAGCCAGGCAACCCAGCATGGCCAAAACTTAAGTCATATTGATGCATATAATGGTGAAAAAAAAGGCACATATGGAAAGAAAAAAACATATGTGGCTAGCAAGAAGCCATTAATGTGGTTATATTTAGCTTCCTAATAGGAAGCCCCCAGGTATAGTGTGCACGCATAATGCGTCCGGAGTGCTTAGGGCATCCGTACAGTTTTAAGGCTGTATATAAAAAAAAGGAAAAAGGGGCGAGAAAGGAGGAAAGAGAACATAATTGAAGAGGCGGAGTGAAGGAGACGAACACTGGGTTCGGCGCTAGGCGTAGAATCTCCGGAGTCTGGCCGCGTTCCATGGGTTCGGCTCGAGTCTGTTGTCAGATGCACTGCGCGGACGGTACGCTCCTCCGATGAGAACTTTATCAATGATGAAGGGACCCTCCCACTTGGGTTTGAGCTTGTTCTTCTTCTTCTCAGGTAGGCGTAGAATGAGTTCGCCAATGTTATAAGTTTTGGCCCGTACTTCTCTGCTTTGATACCTTCGAGCCTGTTGTTGATAGAATGCGGAACGGGATTTAGCGACATCGCGCTCCTCCTCCAAAGCATCTAAGTTGTCCTGCCGGTCTAGCTCGGCTTCCTTCTCTTCATACATACGCACGCGAGGTGAGTCATGAATTATATCGCAGGGCAGCACTGCTTCTGTGCTGTATACCATGAAAAATGGTGTGTATCCGGTGGTGCGATTCGGCGCGGTCCACAGCCCCCAGAGTACGGAGTCGAGTTCCTCGACCCAATGCATGTCTGATTCCTTCAAGGATCGCACTAGTCTGGGTTTGATGCTGCTCATAATAAGACCATTTGCACGTTCAACCTGACCGTTTGTTTGGGGGTGATAGACAGAGGCGTAGTCGAGCTTAATGCCCATTTTGCCACACCAGGCTCTCACCTCCTCGGCTGTAAAATTCGAGCCATTGTCAGTAATGATACTGTGGGGGACACCGTAACAGTGTACAACCTCCGATATGAAGTCTATCACTGGTCCGGATTCGACCATTTTAACTAGTTTGGCTTCTATCCATTTGGTGAACTTGTCCACCATGACCAATACGTATTTTTTCTTATGGCTTCCCCCTTTAAGGGGTCCCACCATATCCAGCCCCCAGACCGCGAAGGGCCAAGTTATGGGGATCGTTTGAAGAGCGGTAGGGGGCATATGGCTCTGGTTGTCAAATAGTTGACAACCAACGCAATGTTGGACAAGGTCCTGTGCGTCCGCCCGGGATGTCGGCCAGTAGAATCCTGTTCGAAAGGCCTTGCTTACGAGAGCTCGGGCTGCCGCGTGGTGCCTGCCTAGTCCGGAATGGATTTCAGCTAAGAGCTGCCGCCCTTCCTCTTCGGAGATGCATCATTGGAGCACTCTGGTGGCACTCTTCTTGTAGAGTTCTCCTTCATGGACTTTGTAGGCTTTAGAGCGTCGCACGATACAATGTGCCTCATTTTGGTCCTCGGGGAGCTCTTGCCTATTAAGGTAGGCCAAGAAGGGCTTAGTCCACGGGGCGATGACAGCCATTATTTCGTGGGCCGAAGATGTTATTTCGGTGGCAGAGCCTCCGAAGATGTTAGTTCAGAGTCTTGGGTTGTGTTTGGAGCCGGACTAATAGTACCGGACTCCCCTTCCCATACCATGGACGTCTTGAACAACCTTTCTAAGAAGATGTTAGGTGGGACGGGGTCGCGTCTAGCGCCGATGCGGGCGAGGATATTGGCCGCTTGGTTATTTTCTCTGACCACATGGTGGAATTCGAGCCCCTCGAACCGAGCTGACATTTTGAGGATGGCATTGCGATAGGCCGCCATTTTCGGGTCCTTGGCGTCAAAGTCTCCATTTACCTGAGATATTGCGAGGTTCGAGTCCCCGCGCACTTCGAGGCATTGAATGCCCATGGAGACTACCATCCGAAGACCATGTAACAGAGCCTCGTATTCGGCTGCATTGTTGGAGTCTGTGTATAATATTTGGAGGACATACTACACTGTGTCTCCGGTGGGGGATGTCAGGACGACACCTGCTCCCAATCCGGCCAGCATTTTAGAGCCGTCGAAGTGCATGATCCAATTTGAGTACGTGCCGTACTCTTTAGGGAGTTCGGCCTCTGTCCATTCGGCGATGAAGTCAGCCAGTACTTGCGACTTGATGGCCCGTCGCGGTTTGTATGTTATGTCGAACGGAAGGAGCTCAATAGCCCATTTAGCAATTCGGCCTGTTGCATCACGGTTATTTATTATGTCATTAAGTGGTACTTCGGAGGCCACCGTGATCGAACACTCTTGAAAGTAGTGTTGTAGTTTCCAGGATGCCATGAAGACCGCGTACGCTATCTTTTGATAGTGCGGGTACTGAGATTTGCATGGAGTGAGGACAGTGGACATGTAATATACCGGCTTTTGGAGCGGGAACTTGTGTCCGTCTACCACTCGTTCGACGACGAGCACTGCACTCACAACTTGGTTTGTTGCGGCTATGTATAATAGCATGGGTTCGCCAATATTTGGCGCGGTCAGGACTGGGTTTGTGGCCAAGAGTGCCTTTATTTTTTCCAGTTCGGCCATGGCCGCATCCGTCCACTCGAAGTGTTCAGTGCATCGAAGAAGGCGATACAGAGGTAGTGCCTTTTCTCCTAAGCGGGAGATAAAGCGGCTTAAGGCAGCCACACATCCAGTTAGTTTCTGGATTTGTTTGAGGTCTGTTGGGATAGCCAACTGTGACATAGCTCGGATTTTTGCCGGATTGGCTTCAATTCCTCTATTGGAAACGATGAAGCCGAGCAATTTTCCGGAGGGTACTCTGAAGACACACTTCTCCGGGTTGAGCTTGATGTCGTATGTTTGGAGATTATCGAACATGAGCCTCAAGTCATCTATTAAAGTTTCAACGGGTCTTGTTTTGATGACCACGTCGTCTATGTAGGCCTCTACTGTCTTGCCGATTTGTTTTTCCAGGCATGACTGAATCATGCGTTGGTAGGTTGCGCCGGCGTTGTTGAGCCCGAAGGGCATAGTGTTGAAACAGAAGGGGCCGTACGGAGTGATAAAGGCCGTTGCGGCCTGGTCAGACTCCGCCATCTTTATTTGATGGTATCCGGAGTATGCGTCAAGGAAACACAATGAGTCGTGTCCTGCGGTGGCATCGATTATCTGATCAATGCGAGGGAGGGGAAGGGATCCTTAGGGCACGCTTTGTTGAGGTCTTTGAAATCGACACACAAGCGCCATGATTTGTCCTTTTTTGGTACCATTACCAAGTTTGATAGCCAATCCGGATGTTTGATGTCTCTGATGAATACGGTCTCGAGTAGCTTGGCTAGCTCTTCTCCAATGGCTTGCCGCTTAGGCTCTGAGAAGCGTCTAAGAGTCTGCTTGACTGGCTTGTATCCTTTCAGTATATTGAGGCTGTGTTCGGCCAGCCTGCGTGGGATGCCCGGCATGTCTGAAGGATGCCAAGCGAAAATATCCCAATTTTCATGCAGGAAGTCTCGTAGTGCGGCGCCTATTGTGGGGTTCAGCTGTGTCCCTATGGAAGCTGTCTTTGAAGGGTCCGTTGGGTGGACCTGGAATTTGACTATCTCATCCGCTGGCTTGAAGGAGGTGGATTTAGGTCGCTTGTCGAGTATCACGTCGTCTTTGTCCACTGTTGCTCGCAGTGTTGTCAGTTCTTCGGTCGTGAGGGCTTCTGATAATGCCTCTAGGGCGAGGGCAACAGTTTTATTTTCGGTGCGGAGTGCGAGATCCGGGTCACTAGCTAGAGTGATGATTCCGTTGGGCCTGGGCATTTTAAGCTTCATGTACCCGTAATGGGGTATAGCCTGAAAACTCGTGAATGCGTCCCGCCCCAAGAGGGCGTGGTATCCGCTGCTGAACGGGGCTACTTGGAATGTAATTTCTTCGGACTTGTAATTCTCCGGTGTGCCGAATACCACATCCAGTGTGATCTTTCCCGCACATTGTGCCTCTCGACTAGGGATGATTCCCCTGAAGGTCGTGCTGCTTCGTTCAATGCGGCTCTTGTCAATTTCCATCTTGTTAAGGGTTTCCTCATAGATGAGGTGTAGTTCACTTCCGCCGTCCATGAGCACTTTAGTAAGCCCGAAGCCATCCATGATTGGGCTAAGGACCAAAGCGGCTGCTGCTCAGACTGTCCGGAATTGGGGTTCGTCACTGGTATTGTAGGTTATAGCCGTGTCATTCCATGGGTTTATTGTTGCCACGTGGCAAACTTCTGGGAGGCTGCACCGAGCTCGCTTGCGCCTATTATTTTAGGCGAAAGTCTCGAAGACTGTAAATACCGTATTATTGTCTCCAGCGGGATGTTTTATGAGGAGATCCTCGCCACTTTTTGCTACCTGCCGGAGTATCCAACATGCTCTAAGGCTATGTGTTGGCGTAGTATCCGGTGTGTTGTGAATTTTGCATGGCCCGTTTAGCCATTCTTCCAATACGGTTCCGCGCCTTGCGACGGGCTTTATTTTTTTTGGTACTTGAATCAGGTGACTTACAAGAGTTTACCCTTTTAGTTCGGGCAGAGGTTATGGCTAGAGCCGGATTGTCCTAGAAATTTGTTTGGGTTTTCCAGGCGCTTTCCATCGCGCAGTATTTTTGCACTATGACCGCTAAGTCAACAAAGTGTATTATGTCACGGCAACTTATAGCGTTGAGAATCCCTTTGTCTGTGCAATTTTTGCAAAAGAGGGAGATTGCGTCTGCCTCACGACAGTCCTTGACCCTATTTATCACAAGGAAGAATCTGGCCCAGTAATGATGTACTGTTTCTTGGGGCTCTTGTCTGATATGGGAAAGATTGGATAGATCTGGTTGGGTAGGTGGAATTGAATCCGAATCCCGACCCGATCTGGGACCCAGGGGCAAAGAAGCTTCCAAGCTTAATGGCTCAGGTTCTGGGGCGTTACCCGATTTCTTCGGCCTGCCCCCCGATCCTGAGTCCGGGACCGGGGTCATGTCCCCCCGCGAGCGGGTGTCCGGCTCGGAGAGCTCGGAAATCCGGACATAGTTCATCCTCAAAGTAGAGGGAGAATTATGATGATGCTCTTCCACTACCGCTATCTCATGGGTGACCGGTGGAGAGTAAATCTCCCTTTGGTCAGGTTTAAGCCCGATTCGGTCATAGTCCGTAGCGACGCCCAGGACGGCGATGCGATCCAAGAGCTCATTGAGGGAGAAGAGCTCCATTGGGTCCATCTATTCGGCAAACTCCGAATCAACATGGAGGTTATTTTTAATGACCTGAGAAGTCATCATCGGCACAACAGCCGATCTGGCGGTCAAAATGAAGCTGCCCAGCCGGAGAGTTTGGCCTAGAGCCAAGGCTCCCCCGGAGGTGATGTTGTCTTTGACAACGAGACGAGCCATCAAGCCTTATCGCGACGACACAGAGGAACTCTCAATGAAAGCACCAATGTCGGTGTCAAAACTGGCGGATCTCGGGTAGGGGGTCCCGAACTGTGCGTCTAAGGCTAATGGTAACAGGAGGCTGGGGACACGATGTTTACCCAGGTTCGGGCCCTCTCGATGGAGGTAGTACCCTACTTCCCGCTTGATTGATCTTGATGATATGAGTATTACAAGAGTTGATCTACCACAAGATCAAAGAGGCTAAACCCTAGAAGCTAGCCTATGGTATGATTGTTGATGTGTCCTACGGACTAAACCCTCCGGTTTATATAGACACCGGAGGGGGCTAGGGTTACACAGGGTCGGTTTACAGAGGAGGAGATCTACACCCAAATCACCAAGCTTGCCTTCCACGCCAAGGAGAGTGCCATCTGGACACGGGACGAAGTCTTCTATCTTGTATCTTCATAGTCCAACAGTCTGGCCAAAGTACGTAGTCTGGCTGTCCGGATACCCCCTTATCCAGGACTCCCTCAATCTCGATGATTATACTCTTCAAGTGTGCATTGCTTCAAAAGCAAATTCCTCACTATGCACATCTTCAGGGAGAGTTCTTCTATATCTTGCAATCAAATTCCTCAACATCAGTATTTACACTTCATATGTTTATTCCCGTTGAAAACTTAACCTGTATTGTCATCAATCACCAAAAAGGGGGAGATTGTAAGTGCATCTAGTGCCCCTTAGTGATTTTTGTATATTGAAGACTTATAGGTTAAGAGACTGATGCGTTTTTGAGTGTACACAAGTCTATAAGTCTATGAGGAGTTTGATATTTACAGAGAAACTCGACCCCTAAAAATGAAGTTCTTTGACTGAAGACTTTGGACTTCTGAAGACTTTCTGAAGACTTTGAAAGTGAAGAAATTGGTGTGACCTTGAAGACTTGGAAATCATTCGAGGAACATGAAGCGTGAAGACTCTGTATTTTATTGTTTCATTTTCTCTTTCTTGAGTCATAGGAAACACCGTACTGTTAAAGGGGGTCGAGGAAATACTAAGGAAAAATTTCCATGTGATGCTCAACTCAAAATCCTACACCTACCAATCCCTTCGAGTGAAGCCATTAGAGATCTCACACAGTTCAGTCATATTATTCAGTGACAGAGACAAAGTTCTTATGGTCTCTGAGGAATTTGTTCTGATTGAGGAGTTAGGAATTCGCCAGTGCGGATTACCTACACAGTGAGGAACATGATAGCCCTAAGGTATTTGAGAGTCAAATATTCCGACCGTTGCTGTGCTACGCGCCAGCTGTCCCAAAATATCTACCCACCTAACAGTCATATCAGACAAGGGCATTTATATCTCATCATGTCGGGCTGCTCCCTAGGCTATAAATAGCAGCCCCCTACAACCACTAGTTGGTTGGCTGCTCCGAGAGAAACTGACACTTGTCATTTGAGAGCAACCCATCCTCTGAGGACTTTGAGTGAAAATCATCAAGTGAGGAAATCCCAAACCAAAACCTACAAAACCCCAAAGTGATTGAGCATCACTGAAGAGATTGATTCTGCGTGGATCCGACGCTTGTTTCCTTCGAAGACTGTGCTTCTTCCAGACGGTTAGGCGTCAAGGTCTAGAGCATCCAAGAGGAATTATGGATCACCGAGTGATCGAGTTTGTGAAGGTTCAGAAGTCACCTGAAGACTTACCAGGAGTGATTGGGCGAGGTCTGTGTGACTTTAGCACATGGAGAATACAGCGAGGACTGTGTGTCCGGGACTGTGTGTCCTTGAGTTTAAATACTCAGCCGCTCCAACCAGATGTACAACTGAGACAACAGTTGGAACTGGTCTACCAAATCATTGTCTTCACCGAGCTTACTGGTTCTATTTCCTCAACTCTTTCATTTCCTCATCTCTGTTGCTGTGTGCTTGTTCATATCTGTTTGAAGACTTTGAGTGAAGACTTTCTCAATTTCCTCAGTTCAATTTCTTCAGTCTGTCCATCTTCATCTTGTGTTATCCTGTGCTTACGCTTTCTGTACTCTGTGCTTGTCTTCATTTCATCATGATGGCTATGCGTGTGTTCTGCTATGTTTACTTTTGAGTACTTATTCTGCTGCAAGTAGTTCTTCATTTAGGAATTTCCTCACCAGCAAATTCCTCAGTGAAGAATTCATGAAAATCGCCTATTCACCCCCCTCTAGTCGATATAACGCACTTTCACACCTCAAACGCCCAGGCTCACCGACACCCCTCATATCTGCCCAAATATGGGGCGGATAAGGGGTCGCTCGGGCGTGTCTGCCACGGTGAACCCGACCCACGCTGGCCTACCCTACCCCACATACATTCCTCCCTGTCTACTCTCCACACAAAACCCTAGCCACTTCACTCGACTCCCTTCTGCAACCCAAGCTCCCGTCCGGACTTCTCCGGCATGGTGTGGGCAGCGGATCCGAGTCCTTCACCTCTAGATCCGTCGACACCGAGCTCATCCCACGTGGTCCCAATGAGGAGATGGCTGCTACTTGTGAGCTGCGTGGGGATTTCCTCGAAGAAGAGAGGATGATGCAATATAGTAGAGATAAGTATTTCCCTCAGTTAAGAACCAAGGTTATCAATCCAGACGGAGAACCATGCAACACTATGTAAGAAGTACCTCCACACAAGATAACAAATCCTTGCACCCAACGCGAACAAAGGGGTTGTCAATCCCTTGGCGGTTAATTGCAAGATTAAATTATATGGCGATAGACTCATAGATCGCACTAAACATAAAATAAAATAAATAAAGAAAAATTGCAGCAAGGTATTTTTGGATTTTAATATATGAAAAAGTAGACCCGGGGGCCATAGTCTTCACACGAGGCTTCTCTCGAGAAAATAGGATACGGTGGGTAGACAAATTACTATTGGGCAGTTGATAGAAAAGAAAAAAATCATGACGATATCCAAGGCAATGATCATATATAGGCATCACGTCCGAGACAAGTAGACTAACTCCTGCCTGCATCTACTACTATTACTCCACACATCGACTGCTATCCAGCATGCATCTAGAGTATTAAGTTCATAAAGAGCAGAGTAACGCCTTAAGCAATATGACATGATGTAGACAAGATAAACTCACGTATGAATAAACCCCATATTTTCACCCTTAATAGAAACAATACATACATGTAATGTCCCCTTCTTTCACTGGGATTAAGCACCCAAAGATTGAACCCATTACAAATCACCTCTTTCCATTGCAAGATAAATCAATGTAGTTGGCCAAACCAAACCAATAAATCAAAGAAGAAATATGAAGCTCTAGAAATCATGCATAAAAGAGTTCAGAGAAAACTCAAATAATATTCATGGATAATCTGATCATAAACTCACAATTCATCAGATCCTAACAAACACACCGCAAAAAGTCATTACATCGGATAGAAATCCAAGAACATCAAGGAGAACATTGTATTGAAGAACATCAAGAGAGAAGAAGCCATATCGGTACTAACTATAGACCCCTATGTGGTAAACTACTCACGCTTCATCGGAAGGGGTAGAGCCCCTCCATGATCAATTCCCCTTACGGTGGAGTGCCGACGGAGGCCTTCAGATGGGATCTCATGAGAACAGAAACTTGCGGTGGCGGGAAAAGTATTTCAGGTGGTTCTCTGATGTCAGGGGAATATTTGAGTATTTATAGAGGTGGAATTAAGGTTGGAGGTGCCAAGAGGGGCCCACAAGCCTGGGTGCGCGCCCCCTTTGCCGCACCCCTAGGGCTTGTCGCTCCCTCGTGGATCTTTGATACGTCCATTTTGCATCATGCTTTTATATTGATATTTATTGCCTTTTCTCTCTTATTTTACAAAGTTTACATGAAGAGGGAGAATGCTGGTAGCTGGAATTCTGGACCGAAAAAGGAGTAAATCTGAGAGACTTATTTTGCACAACTCCAAAAGTCTTGAAAAATTATGGACAATTATTTTAGAATATATTAAAAATATTGGGCGAAGAAATACCAGAGGGGGACCCACTAGGTGGCCATAAGCCTGGGGGCGCGCCCTACCCCCCTGGGCGCGCCCCTGGGGCTTGTGGGCCCCCTGTGAGGCCTCCGGCCCCCCTTTTCTGCTATATGATGTCTTTTAACCATGAAAAAATCAGAAAGAAGCTTTCGGGATGAAGCGCCACTGTCTCGAGGTGGAACCAGGGCAGAAGCAATCTAGCACTCCGTTGGAGTTGTTCTGCCGGGGAAACTTCCCTCCGGAAGGGGGAAATCGAAGCCATCATCATCACCAATGATCCTCTCATCGAGAGTGGGTCAATCTTCATCAACATCTTCACCAACACCATCTCCTCTAAAACCCTAGTTCATCTCTTGTATCCGATCTTTGCCTCAAAACCTCAGATTGGTACCTGTGGATTGCTAGTAGTGTTGATTACTCCTTGTAGTTGATGCTAGTTGGTTTATTCGGTGTAAGATCATATGTTCAGATCCTTAATGCTATTCAATACTCATCTTATTATGAACATGAATATGCTTTGTGAGTAGTTACGTTTGTTCCTGAGGACATGGGAGAAGTCTTGTTATAAGTAATCATGTGAATTTGGTATTCGTTCGATATTTTGATGAGATGTATGTTGTCTTTCCTCTAGTGGTGTTATGCGAACGTCGATTACATGACACTTCATCATTGTTTGGGCCTAGGGGAAGTCACTGGGAAGTAATAAGTAGATGATGGGTTGCTAGAGTGACAGAAGCTTAAACCCTAGTTTATGTGTTGCTTCGTAAGGGGCTGATTTGGATCCATATGTTTCATGCTATGGTTAGATTTATCTTAATTCTTCTTTCGTAGTTGGGATGCTTTGGAGAGTGGTTAGTCATAGGTGGGAGGCTTGTCCAACTAAGGACAACACCCAAGCACCGGTCCACCCACATATCAAATTATCAAAGTAACGAACGCAAATCATATGAGCATGATGAAAATTAACTTGACAATAATTGCCATGTGTCCTCGGGTGCGCTTTGCTTGATATAAGAGTTCGTCCAGGCTTGTCCTTTGCTATAAAAATGATTGGGCCACCTCTCTGCACCTTTGTTACACTTGTTACTTGTTACCCGTTATGAATTATCTTACCACAAAACTATCTGCTGCCGATAATTTCAGTGCTTGCAGAGAATACCTTGCTGAAAACCGCTTATCATTTCCTTCTACTCCTCGTTGGGTTTGATACTCTTACTTATCGAAAGGGTTATGATAGATCCCCTATACTTGTGGGGCATCAAGAATCTTTTCTGGCGCCGTTGCCAGGGAGTGAAGCGCCTTTGGCATGTGGAATTTGGTAAGGAAACATTTATATAGTGTGCTGAAATTTACTATCATTTGTTACTATGGAGAATCATCCTTTGAGGGGTTTGTTCAGGGTATCTTCACCCCGACCGGAAGAGCAAAGAGTTTCCCCTCAACCCACTGAACCTACTGAAAATATTTATTATGAAATTCCTTCGGGTATGATAGAGAAACTTCTAGCTAATCCTTATGCAGGAGATTGAACATTACATCCTGATATGCATCTAATCTATGTGGATGAAGTTTGTGGATTATTTAAGCTTGCAGGTTTGCCCAAGGATGAAGTCAATAAGAATGTCTTCCCTTTATATTTGAAGGAGAAGGCATTGGCATGGTATAGGCTATGCGATGATATCTGGACTTGGAATTATAACCGATTTAAATTGGAATTTCATCAGAAGTTTTATCCTATGCATCTGGTTCATCGTGATCGGAATTATATTTATAATTTTTATCCTCGTGAGGGATAAAGTATTTCTCAAGCTTGGGGGAGGCTTAATTCAATCTTATATTCATGCCCCAATCATGAGCTCTCAAGAGAAATTATTATTCAGAATTCTTATGCTCGGCTTTCTTGTAATGATCAATCCATGCTCGATACTTCTTGTACTGGTTCTTTTATGAAAAAGACTATTGAATTCAACTGGGATTTATTGGAAATAATTAAACGCAACTGTGAAGATTGGAAGCTCGACGGAGGTAAGGAGTCATGTATAAACCTTAAGTTTGATTACGTCAAATCTTTTATGGATACTGTCGGTGTCAAAACCGGCAGATCTCTGGTAGGGGGTCCCGAACTGTGCGTCTAGGCGGATGGTAACAGGAGACAAGGGACACGATGTTTTTACCCAGGTTCGGGCCCTCTCGGTGGAGGTAAAACCCTACTCCTGCTTGATTAATATTGATGGTATGGGTATTACAAGAGTTGATCTACCATGAGATCCGAGAGGCTAAATCCTAGAAGCTAGCCTATGGTATGATTGTTGTTCGTCCTACGGACTAAAACTCTCCGGTTTATATAGACACCGGAGAGGGCTAGGGTTACACAGAGTCGGTTACAATGGGAGGAGATCTTCATATCGTATCGCCAAGCTTGCCTTCCACGCCAAGGAAAGTCCCTATCCGGACACGGGACGAAGTCTTCAATCTTGTATCTTCATAGTCCGGGAGTCCAGCCAAAGGTCATAGTCCGGCCATCCGGACACCCCCTAATCCAGGACTCCCTCAGTAGCCCCCGAACCAGGCTTCAATGACGACGAGTCCGGCGCGCAAATTGTCTTCGACATTGCAAGGCGGGTTCTTCTCCAGCTCCATATACTTCTAGAATAGTGTCCGGCTTCTGATAAATGCTGCGCTCCTTGGCTTCCATGCCCAATAAAGGCCATTTTCCACGTGTCGAACGAATGCGAAAAGCCAGGGTATTTTTGCATTTCCCCCCTAGCGACCCAAATAAGCTGTCTATAAAAAGAGACGGGGATCTAGATCCGAACCACACCATCTCCCCTTCGCAAGCTTTCATCAGAGCACTTCTGACCAAAAAATCCATTCCATCATGGACAGCCGACGTGGCTCCTCCTCTCACGCTCCCAGCTCCAAGCCTGGGGATTGGGAGAGATGCTCCGTACCTCATAGTGAACTCGTAGTGCTTCAATCCAAGGGGCTCCTTCCCCCAGCATACATGGTCCCAGTTCGAGCCGGGATCGCCCCTTATAGCAGCGGAGAGCAAGCAGAGAGCATCCCCCATCCCTCTCGAGGAGAGCGGGTATGCATAGTCCCTTATTTAATAAGAGGACTCGAATTTCCAATTCATCCGTTTCTCCGAGGGTTGCTGGAGTTCTACGGCCTCCAGCTACACCACCTCACGCCTGCCTCCATTCTGCACATTGCGGGCTTCGTGGCCTTCTGGGAACTTTTTTTGGGCGTTGAGGCCCATTTCACGCTGTGGAAGAGGTTGTTCTGCCTCATGCCCCGTTCTCAGGAGGGGTCTATTTATCAAGTGGGCGGAGCCGAACTATGGTGCATCGCTGGGACCGGATATCTATCTGGTACCCCAAAGAGGACGTCCGAGGACTGGCCCTTGGAGTGGTTCTATATAGATGATGTCCCCCTGCCGGACCCAGTACGGATCGGCCTCCCTGAGTTCAATAATGCTCCGCTGAAGAAACGCCTGAGCTGGCGCCCGCGGAATCCTCAGAGGGAAACTGACAGGGACGTCCTTTACCTGATGAGCCGGATAAGGTTGTTGGCTCATTCCGGACTGACCATGATCAAGGTCATGGCCATATGCATTACGCGAGGGGTGCAGCCGCTTCAATACAGAGGCCACCCCATGTGGGATTTCAACGGGGAGGACGACGCCACCCGGTGCGGTCGTAAGGGGCCGGATTCGGCCGCCACCTTAACGAGAATTTTATCCGCTTTGTACAAGGGAGAAGAAGAGGAATTCCTCCGTGCCAACCCGGAGGGCGGATTCTCCATGTACAATCCTCCAAGTTGGGTAAGCGAACAATTTCACTTATCTACCCGCTTTCGAAATTCCCATAATTGAATATTCAGTCTGGTGATATTAACGCAGGAGTTACGCCAGACGGTGAAGGAGATCAATAGCCCTCCCCCACAGCCCGAGGACCCAGAACGGTCCCTCAATCCGGATTCCCAAGAGGATCCGGACTTATGTGTGGAGTTAATTGATGGGGTGTTTCATCAATTGAGTAAGGACAACACCTTAGTGGCCATCACGGCCGACTATCCCGGATTACTTCCAGCCTCAAAGGTAGCCGAGACCGAAGTCCTGGTACTTTTGAAGGAGACCCACCCATGCCTTATTTTGAATGCTGTAAACCAATAGTGTTTCGTTTTGCAGGGGAAATCCTTGGGGCGGAATGCCAGGCCCGTGGAGGGCAGCCAACAAGGGCCGCTAAAGCTAGGCGGGCAAAAAAGAATTGCGGACCAGATCGAGACTCTAGTGCAACGGTAGGACGTGCGAATTTCACGTCTAGGGTCTATGCCCTCAAGTCATTCTAACGCCCATCTTCTCCTTTAGGAAGAAGAGAGCCCGCCGGACTATATCCACCGGCCAGACTTCAAGGCCGGGTCCTGAGGTAGAGGCGGACACAGGGCACGCGTCGGGCGCTCCTCCGACAGAGGATGCAGACGGGCTATCTGCCACCAATTCAGAGGTGGAGAGTGCCATGAACCACAGGCATCGCCGGACTGTTCTTCAGGACGCATGTTTTTCTCCAGAGGCGTTAAACGCCTTTAATACAGGTGATGCGTACCCCCGTGCCGCTTAATATGGTCTAGCCAGAGCCATAGAGCAGTATGTAAAAGACATACGGGTGAGTAAATCTGATAGTTATATATGTCAGTAGCCCCCGAGACTTGAATAGTTAAGATAACTATTTTAAGGATCATATGTTATGCAGGGTCTTACAGAGAAGAACACGCAACTGTCTCAGGAGCTGGCGGAGTGCAACGCCCAACTCGCGGCCGCATTGGCCGTTTCAGCTATTGCCAAGGAGACCCCCTCAGGTAATAGATGCTCCAAAAAATAATTCCGTTGCGAATTGCGGCATGTGTGCAATGCTGACGATAACAATGCAGATGAGGCCAGAGTAAATCCGGACAAGCAACAACTCCTATGCCAATTAAAGGCTGGCGAGAGCGTGCTGACAAGGGTGAGGCAAGAAAAGAACAAACTTCAAGACGCCAATACCCAGCTGGGCAAGGAACTATAGGATGTTCGTATCCAGCTGTCTGCTTCCGTAAAGTAAAATGGGCGACTTCGACGCGGCAATTTTAATAAGTGCTTGAGAGAATTCTTGAAAACAAATTCGGCGAAGAAATCGGTTGACAGAGCTATGTCTGTAGGTCTGCTGACAGGTCGTCCTGTGGATGAAATGCCCGGTTCAACGGGAGACCTTCTTCCCAAGCTGTTGCAACTGCACAAACGAATTCGGCAGGCAATGGAGAGCGTCGTTCAGGCTATGTGGCCATCCCTCTCCATGCCCCAAGACCTTGGGGAGCTTGCAAAGAAGCTGGAGGGAGTGCGACAGCGCTTCCGGTTGTGGAAGATATCGGCCTGCCGTCAAGGTGCCAAGGAGGCCTGGGCCATGGTGAAGACTCGGTACACGAAGGCTGACCCAAACCACATGGCCGAGGTTGGCCCTATGGGTCCTGGCAGAAAGGAGATCCCTGTCAGCTTAGTATATGGCCAGGTAGAGCTGGCTACAAAGTATTCCCAACAGGACTGTAAATTAGACCGCCTGTTGGATGGTATTGAAGAAGAGTATACCGAGTCGGATTGACTCTGTATTTTAAAATGACATGAAAAATGCCTTCTAGCCGGATTGTAGATCGTTTGTCATTGCGGACCTTTTCGCTTCGACCTCCAGACCCTATAGTCCGGAGTGTGTCCGAATACCCTCTCGATTATGTAAGAATCGGGGCATGCATGGAGACAAGGCGTAGGGGTCATAATTGCTTTAGCAGACAAGTGCCCAACTAGTTATGTTATATTACATGGTTAGTAAGAAACATCTTCTAGGGAGAATAGTTCCGTTAGGGGTTCCTTTCCCTGGGAGGCATGCCATAATGTGCATGTCCGGGCTGCTAAAAAGAGAAAAAAAGCATCTGGGGGCAGATAGATAAACAAGAAAAATCATCTTTTAGTTCACCGACCGAATATTCCCTTAAGAATGCTAGCTTTCGGCTTCACCCAGTCTGAGGTACACATCCGGCTGACCCGGTAGTAACAATCGCAGAGGTGCTCCCTTTACCACCTAGCCGAACGAACGGGAACGTAGGGGTAAGCATAGGAGCCAGGCAACCCAGCTTGGCCAAAACTTAAGTCATATCGATGCATATAATGGTGTATAAAAGGTTCATGCGGAAGTGTCACGCATGTTTTGGGCATGAGGCCCGTTTTATATAAACTTCTGATAAAGAAGCCCCCAGGTATGATGAGCGCGGGTGGCGCGTCAAGTATGTGTGAACAATGCGCAAGCAAGCCCCTAAGGGCTTGGGAGAAGAAAAAGGGGAGGGAGAAGGAGAGAAATGCCAGATAGCTTAATGTGAAAAATAAAATAAAAAGGGGACAGAGGAAGGAGACGAACACGGAGTCCGGCGCTAGGCGTAGAATCTTCGTAGGCGTGCTGCGTTCCATGGGTTCGGCTTGAGTCGGTTGTCCGATGCGTTTCGCAGACGGTACGCTCCGCCAGTCAGTACTTGGTCGATTATGAAGGAACTCTCCCATTTGGCCTTTAGTTTGTCCTTTTTCTTGTCCGGCAGGCGTAGAACTAGTTCGCCAACATTGTAAGTTTTGGCCCGTACTTCTCTGCTTTGATATCTTTGAGCCTGCTGTTGATAGAATGCGGAACGAGCCTTTTCCATGTCATGCTCCTCCTCCAATGCGTCCAAGCTGTCCTGTCGATCGAGCTCGGCTTCTATTTCTTCGTACATGTGCACTCGAGGTGAGTCATGTATTATGTCGCAGGGCAGAACTGCCTCTGCGCCATATACCATAAAAAATGGTGTGAATCCGGTAGTGCGATTCGGCGTGGTCCGCAGCCCCCAGAGTACGGAGTCAAGCTCCTCTACCCAGTGCGTGTTTGATTCCTTGAGGGATCGCACTAGTCTGGGTTTGATGCTGCTCATAGTAAGACCATTGGCTCGTTCGACTTGACCGTTAGTTTGTGGGTGATAGACTGAAGCGTAGTCGAGCTTGATGCCCATGTTTTTGCACTAGAGTTTAACTTCATCGGCCGTAAAGTTTGTGCCATTGTCAGTTATGATGCTGTGGGGGACGCCGTAACAGTGTACAACCCCGGATATGAAGTCTATCACCGGTCCAGATTTGGCCGTCTTTATAGGCTTGGCCTCTATCCATTTGGTGAATTTGTCCACCATAACCAGTAGATATTTTTTCTTGTGGGTTCCTCCTTTAAGGGGTCCAACCATGTCAAGCCCCCAGACCGCAAAAGGCCAGGTAATGGGTATGGTTTGTAGGGCGGTAGGCGACATGTAGCTTTGATTAGCGAATAATTGGCAACCGACGCATCGCTGCACTAAATCCTGAGCATCTGCCCAGGCCGTCGGCCAATAAAATCCGGTATGGAAGGCCTTGCTTACGAGGGCCCGGGCTGCGGCATGGTGCCCGCCGAGTCCGGCATGAATTTCAGCCAGAAGGTTTCGCCCTTCCTCTTCAGAGATACACCTTTGAAGGACTCCAGTTGTGCTTTTCTTATAAAGCTCTCCCTCATGGACTTTGTAGGCTTTAGATCGCCGCACTATGCAGCGGGCCTCGTTTTGGTCCTTAGGAAGTTCCTGCCTAGTTAGGTAGGCTAGGAATGGTTCTGTCCACGGGGCAATGACTGCCATTATTGTGTGGGCTTACGGTGTTGTTTCGTTGGCGGAGCCACCAACTGTGTCAGAGTGTTCGGTGAGAGGTAGTGTGGTCGTGTCCGGGCTGTTGTTTCCGGACTCTCCCTCCCATGATACGGATGACTTGAACAGCCTTTCAAGGAAGATGTTGGGAGGGACGACATCGCGCTTGGCGCTAATGTGTGCCAACACGTCTGCTGCCTGGTTGTTCTCCCGGGCTATGTGATGAAATTCAAGCCCCTCAAACCGAGCTGACATTTTTAAGATGGGATTATGATAAGCTGCCATTTTCGGATCCTTGGCGTCAAAGTCTCCATTTATTTGGGATATCGTGAGGTTTGAATCCCCGCGGACCTCTAGGCGCTGAATGCCCATGGAGACTGCCATCCGGAGACCATGTAGAAGGGCCTCGTATTCGGCCGTGTTGTTGGAATCCGTGTACATTATCTGAAGTACGTATTGTACTGTATCTCCAGTTGGGGACGTCAGAACGACGCCAGCCCCCAGGCCAGCCAACATTTTGGAGCCGTCGAAGTGCATGATCCAGTTGGAGTATGCGCCGTACTCTTTAGGGAGCTCGGCTTCAGTCCATTCGGCGATGAAGTTGGCCAAAACCTGCGACTTAATAGCTCGCCTTGGCTTGTAAGTTATGTCGAACGGGAGGAGCTCGATGACGAGCACCGCGCTTACAACTTGGTGGGTTGCCGCGATGTATAATAGCATTGGTTCACCCGTGTTGGGTGCGGCCAGGACCGGATTTGTTGCCAGTATGGCTTTGATTTCTTCATGTCTGGCCATGGCGGCATCCATCCACTCGAAGTGTTCGGTGCGCCGCAGGAGGCGATAAAGGGGTAATGCCTTTTCTCCCAAGCGGGAGATAAAGCGGCTTAGAGCCGCCACGCATCCTGTCAATTTTTGTATTTGTTTGAGGTCTTTTGGGGTATCCAATTGTGACAGAGCTCGGATCTTGGCTGGGTTTGCTTCAATTCCTCTACTGGATACGATGAAGCCCAAGAGCTTTCTGGCTGGTACGCCAAAAATGCATATTCCAGGTTGAGCTTGATGTCATATGTTCGGAGATCGTCGAACGTGAGCCTCAAGTCGCCTACTAGAGTATCGACATGTTTGGTTTTGACGACCACATCATCTATGTACGCTTCAACTGTTTTGCCGATCTGGTTGCCCAGACATGTCTGAATCATGCGCTGATATGTTGCGCCGGCGTTTTTGAGCCTGAAGGGCATCATGTTGAAGCAGAATGGGTCGTATGGGGTGATGAATGCCGTTGCGGCTTGGTCTGATTCTGCCATCTTGATTTGGTGGTAGCCAGAGTATGCATCGAGCAAATACAATGAGTCATGTCCAGCAGTGGTGTCAATGATTTGATCAATTCAGGGGAGTGGGAAAGGATCCTTTGGGCAAGCCTTATTTATGTCTTTGAAGTCGACACATAGGCGCCAGGATTTGTCCTTCTTTGGTACCATCACCAGGTTTGCTAGCCAGTCTGGATGTTTTATATCTCTGATGAATCCGGCTTCCAGCTGTTTTGCTAGCTCCTCTCCCATGGCTTGTCTCTTGGGTTCGGAGAAACACCGCAGAGTCTGCTTAACGGGCTTAAACCCTTTTAGGATGTTCAGGCTGTGCTCAGCCAGCCTGCATGGGATTCCTAGCATGTCTAAAGGGTGCCAGGCGAAAATGTCCCAATTTTCTCACAGGAATTCTCTAAGTGCAGCGTCTACATCGGGTTTTAGTTGTGCCCCGATGGAGGCCATTTTTGTGGGGTCCGTTGGATGGACTTGGAATTTGACTATTTTGTCCGCTGGTTTGAAAGAGGTGGACTTGGATCTCTTATCTAGTATCACATCGTCCCTCTCCACCGTGGAGCGCAACGCAATTAGTTCCTTGGCCGCTAGGGCTTCGGATAATGCCTCCAGGGCCAGTGCGGCTGTCTTGTTTTCGGCCCAGAGCGCTATGTCCGGATCAGTTGCAAGAGTGATGATTCGGTTGGGTCCGGGCATTTTGAGCTTCATGTACCCATAATGGGGTATGGCTTGAAAAATTGTAAATGCTTCTCGCCCTAGCAGAGCGTGGTATCCGCTGCTGAACGGGGCCACTTGAAATGTGACCTCCTTGGATCTGTAATTATCCGGCGTGCCGAACACCACATCCTGTGTGATTTTCCCTGAACATCACGCTTCCCGGCTTGGTATTATTCCTCTAAAGGTTGTGTTGCTTCGCTCAATGCGACTCCAGTTTATTTCCATTTTTCGCAGGGTTTCCTCGTAGATGAGGTTAAGTCCGCTGCCGCCGTCCATGAGTACCTTTGTAAGTCGGAAGCCGTCTACTATCGGACTGAGGACCAATGCGGCTGGTGCTCGGGTTGTCCGGAATTTAGGTTCGTCACTGGCATTAAAAGTGATAGCCGTGTCACTCCATGGGTTTATTGTTGCTACTTGGTAGACTTCGGTAAGGTTGCGGAGGGTTCGTTTCCTCGCATTGTTTGATGCGAAGGTCTCGAAGACTGTCGACACCGTACTGGCGTATCTGTGGTGGTGTTCTTCGGATTCTGGGGTTAGAAGCTCCTCACCACTTCTGGCCACCTGCCGGAGTATCCAACATGCTCTAAGGCTGTGAGTTGGTGTGACTTCCCCTGAACTATGAATTTTACAGGGTCCATTGAGCCATCCCTCCAGTACGGTCCCATACCCTATAAAGGGTTTTTGTTTTTTGATGTTAGGCTCAGGTGCCTGGCGATAATGCGCCCTTTTGTTTCGGACTCGTGTTGTATTCAGGGCCGGATTGTCCCAGAATTTATCTTCGATTTTCTGAACGCTTTCTGTCGCACAACACTTTCGTACTATGGATGTCAAATCGGCGAAGCTTGTAATTTCCCGGCGACTTATGGCGTTGAGGATTCTGATGTTCGTGCAGTTGTTACAGAAGAATGAAATTGCTTCTTCCTCACGGCAGTCCCTTATCCTGTTCATAACCAGGAGGAATCTGGCCCAATAGTGGTGTACTGTTTCCCCGGGCACTTGCCGTATTTGGGATAAATCCCTTGTAGTTGGGTGGGCGGGTGGATTTAAATCCGGAACCTTGCCCGATAAAAGATTCAGGGGCCAAGAAGTTTCCGAATTCGGAAGCTTGCTTTCTTGGACATTATTCCATGGATCAGGCCTGCTGCCTGACTTTAGGTTCATGACTTGGGCAACATCCTTCCCTCCGCGGGTATCCGGCTTGGAGGGGTCGGGAATCTGGACACATCTGGTCCTTAGAGAGGGCGAAGATGCGCCGCATTGTTCTTCCACCACTTCGACGTGGTGGGTGACCTGGGGAGAGTCGATCTCTCTCTGATCGGGTTTAAGCCCAATCTGGCCGTAATCTGTAGCGACTCCCAGGGCGGCAATGCGATCCAGGAGCTCATTCAGGGAAGAGAGCTCCGTCGGATCTAACTGCTCGGCGAGTTCCGAGCTGATGTGAAGATTGCTTTCGATGGCCTGAGAGGTCATCGTCGGCGCGGCGGCCGAACAGGCGGTGATCAAAAACCTGCCTAGCCGGAGAGTTTGACCGACAGCCAAAGCTCCTTTAGCGACAACACCGTCTTTAAAGACGGGGTGCGGAATCCTTCCTGACGGTGACGACACAGAGGAACTCTCAATGAAAGCACCAATGTCGGTGTCAAAACCGGCGGATCTCGGGTAGGGGGTCCCGAACTGTGCGTCTAGGTGGATGGTAATAGGAGACAAGGGACATGATGTTTTTACCCAGGTTCGGGCCCTCTCGGTGGAGGTAAAACCCTACTCCTGCTTAAT